>NW_028319753.1:200882-401764 GCF_062004578.1 Staurois parvus | reverse complement strand
TCTCTCACCCTCCCTCCTCCTGCATCTCTCTCTCTCACCCTCCTCCCTCCATCCCTCTTTCACAACCCCCATCCTCCTCCATCTCTCTCCCTCCCTCCTCCTCCATCTCTCTCTCCCTCCCTCCTCCTCCATCTCTCTCTCTCCCCCCTCTCCTCCATCTCTCTCCCTCCCTCCTCCTCCATCTCTCTACCACAACCTCCCTCCTCCATCTCTCTCCCCCCCTTCTCACAACCTCCCTCCTCCTCCATCTCTACCACAACCTCCCTCCTCCTCTATCTCTCTCTCTCTCACCCTCCCTCCTCCTCCATGTCTCTCCATCCCTTCTCATCCATCTCTCTCTCACCCTCCCTCCTCCTCCATCTCTCTCTCCCTCCTCCTCCATCTCTCCCCCTCTGTCCTCCCCATCTCTCTCTCTCACCCTCCCCCATCTCTCTCTCTCACCCTCCCTTCTCCTCCATCTCTTTCTCTCACCCTCCCCCTTCTCCATTTCTCTCTCTCCCCCTCCCCCCTCCTCCATTTCTCTCTCCCTCTCTCACCCTCCCTCCTCCTCCATCTCGCTCTCTCTCACCCTCCCTCCTCCTCCATCTCGCTCTCTCTCACCCTCCCTCCTCCTCCATCTCGCTCTCTATCACCCTCCCTCCTCCTCCATCTCGCTCTCTCTCACCCTCTCTGTTCTTTCCCTTTCTCCCTCTCTCTGTCTCCTCTCTCTATCTTGTAATTCTTTCTTCCTTTCTTTTTGTCCTCTCTCCTCTCTTTTTCTCCTCTCTCTTGTAATTTTCTCTTCTCTCGCCCTATTTCTTTTACCTTTTTCTCCCTATCTCCCCCCCTTCTCTCTTTCTCACCCTCTCCCTTGCCATTCAATCTCTTCTAATTTTCTTCTCTCCCCCTCTCTCTTCTGTCTCTCTCTCCCCCCTCTCTCTTTCTCTCTCTTCCCCCTCTCTCTCTCCCCCCTCTCTTCTGTCTCTCTCTCCCCCCTCTCTCTTTCTCTCTCTTCCCCCTCTCCCCCCCCTCTTCTGTTTCTCTCTCCCCCTCTCTTTTCTTCTCTCTCACCCACTTTCTCTGGATCTCCTCTTCCCGCAACCTTCCTCTCTCTCTCCTCCCTCTCCCTCTCTCTTGCACTCTCTCTCCCTTGCCATTCACTCTGTCTTGAAATGTTCTCTTCTCTCCCCCCATCTCTCTTTCAGTCTCCTCTCTCCTTCCTTTTTAAATGAGCTTTATTGGCAGGACCAAATAACATTTTACCATTGCCAAAGCAGTTTGTATGGGAAGGGGGAGGGGATAAGGGGCAGTATAAGGAGGTATAGGGGAGGGGGAGGGGATAAGGGGCAATATAAGGGGGTATAGGGGAAGAGTCTATGTAAAGGATTTTTATGTCCTCAGTGTTTCCTGTCCCTCTCAGTCTATGGCATGCTGTCACATGTTGTGCGGCTATTTCCATCATTGGCTCCTCTTCTCCCGATAGAACTCTGGAAGTGAAGTCGGGGATGAGAGCGGATAGTCTCTGGAAGTGAAATCGGGGATGAGAGCGGAGAGTCTCTGGAAGTGAAGTCGGGGATGAGAGCGGAGAGTCTCTGGAAGTGAAGTCTGGGATGAGAGCGGAGAGTCTCTGGAAGTGAAATCGGGGATGAGAGCGGATAGTCTCTGGAAGTGAAGTCGGGGATGAGAGTGGAGAGTCTCTAGAAGTGAAGTCGGGGATGAGAGCGGAGAGTCTCTAGAAGTGAAGTCGGGGATGAGAGCGGAGAGTCTCTGGAAGTGAAGTCGGGGATGAGAGTGGAGAGTCTCTAGAAGTGAAGTCGGGGATGAGAGTGGAGAGTCTCTGGAAGTGAAGTCGGGGATGAGAGCGGAGAGTCTCTGGAAGTGAGTGTCCCTCACTGATGAGTACTTGGAGCCCTGTAGCAGGGAATGGTCCTCGTCCTCTGGGACCCTCTGGTCACATGACTGGAAGAAGAGGTGATGGACCTTACACCATGAAAGAGTGTCCTGATCATGTCTATGTACAACCTTTCCCCGAGCCGTGCTGTGTCAGCTGGAACCAAAGCCATGTCTAAGGGCCAATTCACACCATTCCTCCTCCCTTCTTTGTTTTGTACTAGCTTTACTTGAAGTGTAAAAAATGTACAATTCATTCCCTGCAATGTCGGCGGATGCAATTTGGTGTGATTCCTGACATTGCAGTGCCATGTGGGATGGTGTACTGCGATAAATTGCAGAATGTCTACATTGTATGGCAGCACCTTGCAGAGCAGGCTTAGGCTGAACTGCAGTGTGAATGGGACAAATAGAAAACAGCTGTTCCTGTGTGTCCCTGTGGTGACAGCCATTTATAATAGTGTCACGGACCAAACACACACCCACGGCAACTAGATAACCAAGGTGTGGTCCGTGACTGAGATAAAGAGGGAATGAGGGGGACTTTGAGCATATAGGACTGGCTGTGATACGCTTTCACAGCCTGCACTACCCCTGATCACCACTAGAGGGAGACTCTACTTCAATCCAGCTGGCTGACCACACACAGGCAGATACAAATCTTATATACAATCTGGTGCACTCTAAGGGTTGGGGAGCAGTCTAGCAATTAGCACACCCTTCTAGGATTCCTCCAGCTATCCTACAAGCTAGAACCCCGGTGTTAATCACTGTTCCACTGTCCACACCCCCCCACACCAGATACAAAACAAATGGTAACCCGCCATACTTATCCCCCTCACCCCTTTTGCAAGCTCATGTTTGCCCACTGTGGTGCACATGGAGGTTGGCACAGATGCAGCACAGGACGTACATATACATGATAGGTGGTACATACGTGTGACATATTTGATTCTACACATGCACATGTCTTCCTTGGCCACGGTGTACTGTTCACACAGATTTTATACCGTGTCCTTTGTGTGTTTCACTGTTTTGACAAAGACTTGTGTACATGTATTGTCATCCATCATTATCATTCATTCATAGATTTCTATGCTTTTTGTGGGTGGTACTCATTGGCGCTGTCCCTGCCTCTGGGTGAGGAGGTGACAACCCGTCTGCAGCACTTTGACTCAATATCTGACCATTTATAAAGAGGTTACAGACACTGTGCAGGCAGGCTCTGAGGAAGGGGCAAGTCCCCGAAACGCGTTAGTCTATTGGAGGCCCAGGGTTCCTGTGGGGATCACCACATCAGGAGGACTGGATATTGCTGTTCTTTATGATGAGCTTTTACATCATTGTTGTTTGTGAGTATATCAGTATCTGCTACTTTTATTAATAAATGTCATTTAGGTAATACACTAGGCCGGTGCGCCCTCTGTATGTTTCTTTGTATCTGTCATTCTGCTATAGGCCTGGTGGAAAGCAGTTCATTACAGGGGACACTGTACAGGTTCTATATGTAGTCTGGGGGTCCCTGTGGAAGTCCATGTGTGGACATTTCTACCTATGATAAATGACAGGCTAAACCCACCTGGAGACTTTCTCCACACCTGGAGTGTGCTGAGTTCTTGGAGAACGTCTACACAGTGTTTCCAGATTGGCTTTATCACCCCAACGAGCTCGCTCCAGTTCATGGATGTCATCATTATGTTTGGAGGATCTCACCAGTCAGGAGCCTTTCCTGTCATCCTACATGTTCCCTTCTGAGGATTGTTCTATCCTTCCAAACAAATGTATGAAATCATGGATGAGTCCTCCTTCTATGTGATCTAGAAGATCTTCAATCACAATGTCTTTATGGATGAAGTGGATGGCCCAGTTTATATATTATTTATTGCTTTACAGCTTTATTCCCTCCAGGATTCATTCTTTATTTATAGAACCATTCAAGGAAGTGTTCTTACTTTGAGAGATCTCCACCACCATTCCTCTGTGACCATTACATCCTTGTCATTTATGTCTAACATCTTCATTATCAGTGGATTGATAGATATTTTTATACTTTAGGATGTATTTAGGCATTTTTTTTACCCAAAGGATCAGTTTTGGAGGTCTCTGTTTTATTATGTATACCTTTGTTTTTATCTTGTGTTCTGTGTCTTTAAGACTTTTCTATATGTAAAAAATATCTTTGTTAAAAATTTGGCTGCATAATAGTTTTATTTAATTTATTTATTTTTAATTTTGGAACTTCTGTGGTATCCCTGTAAGGTAGATACAATGCTGGAATGTTTATTAGGGGACGTTTCTCGGGGCTGCGGTTACTCTAAACTCGACAAGATGGTGATCTCACTTCTATGGAATACAGACAGGAAGTGATGTCAGGTATAAATGGGAAGTTCCGGGTGAAAGGTGAGGCAGGAGGAAGTAGAGAGAAGATGTTGCTGGAAGTGGCAGCAGAGGAGGTAATAAGAAGTTAATTTCTATTTACACCCAGTAACCCCCTATCATGTCCATCCTCTTCCTCCAGTCATGTCCGTCCTCTTCCTCCATAGTCATGTCCATCCTCTTCCTCCATAGTCATGTCTGTCCTACAGGAGGTCTGTTGGTACATTATTGACTAAAAGGTAGTCAGGGGATCAGTTCTATACATCTTCAGGAGACACTCCAATACCTTCCCATGACACAGGCTCTGGCAGTGCCCGGTGCTGGAATTCAGAGCCCCAGGAACCCACCACCACTCTGTACAATGTCCTGGATACTACAGTATACTTGGCAATGAAGAGAACTAACCCCTCCCTTCTGCTATTCTCCTCCGACCCACACTGGGTTGTAATTGGAGGGAAGAGAACAGACTCCTCCCCCACAGCTATCTACTCCACCAGCACCATCCTCCTGCTATCCAATCCAATCCCTTCTCTTATTGCAGAGAGTGACAGTGACATCACTCCTGTCAGTCAGCAGGCTGCCAATTATCCTCATTAGCTGCTTCAGTGAAAAGTCAACAAATTCCCCTTTCTGGACATCATGATGACCAGACATTGATCTCATAGCACAGCCTCAGAGCAAACAAGTCATAGGAAGGATTGTATTTATCATTCCTTGTCTGCAGATCTAAAACTCATCAAAACCAGTTCAGAGACCAAACAAACCCAACAGAGAAAAGGGGATTTCTGATATGGCAGAAAAATGGGGTCCCGGGACTTCCAAGATGTAGCAAATACTAAAATGTTCAGACTAAATGTCTTCCCATGGGGGGAGTAGTTCTTCAATGTCCAGCAACCCTCCTATTCCCCCCTCACATCCACATCCTATTATTGTGTGACCAATACCATCCAAATCATTCTTACTTTCATTTCCCAAAGTTATCCGTCTACAAGGAGACCTGTATAGATCACATGATGGCACCAATGAGGATGGAGGAGGACCGGAGTCACATGACTGAGAAGATACTAAACCTCACCCTGGAGATCATCTACCTGCTGACCGGAGAGGTGAGGAGGATTCTGGGAGGTCACATGACATCACTCTTATCTCTACTAATAACACACAGACCTGACCGGAGAGGTGAGGAGGATTCTGGGAGGTCACATGACATCTCTCATTTCTTTATTAATTTACAGACCTGACCAGCGAGGTGAGGAGGATTCTGGGAGGTCACATGACATCCCTCTTATCTCTATTAATAACACACAGACCTGACCGGAGAGGTGAGGAGGATTCTGGGAGGTCACATGACATCCCTCTTATCTCTATTAATAACACACAGACCTGACCGGAGAGGTGAGGAGGATTCTGGGAGGTCACATGACATCCCTCTTATCTCTATTAATAAAACACAGACCTGACCGGAGAGGTGAGGAGGATTCTGGGAGGTCACATGACATCACTCATATCTCTATTAATAAAACACAGACCTGTCTGGAGAGGTGAGGAGGATTCTGGGAGGTCACATGACATCACTGTTATCTCTATTAATAACACACAGACCTGACCGGAGAGGTGAGGAGGATTCTGGGAGGTCACTTGACATCACTTATTTCTGTTAATAAAACACAGACCTGACTGGAGAGGTGAGGAGGATTCTGGGAGGTCACATGACATCACTCTTATCTCTATTAATAAAACACAGACCTGACCGGAGAGGTGAGGAGGATTCTGGGAGGTCACATGACATCTCTCTCATCTCTATTAATAAAACACAGACCTGACCGGAGAGGTGAGGAGGATTCTGGGATTCTAACATGATATTCCTATTGGTTCCTCAATACAGAGATTTCCTCTTCTGAAGTCAGGTGATCATATGACCATCACAGTGCCTCCATGTGACTCCCTAAACCCTGAGAGACACAACATGCAGAAGATTCTAGAAGTCACCAAGAAGATGATGGAGCTGCTGACAGGAGAGGTGAGCGGTGCGGGGAATTCTGGGACATTCTCCAGTAACAGACAAGGGATGTGTCTGGATGGTGACTGTATCATTGTGTGTGTCAGGTTCCTATAAGGTGTCAGGGTGTCACTGTCTATTTCTCCATGGAGGAGTGGGAGTATTTAGAAGGACACAAGGATCTCTACAAGGACGTCATGATGGACAATCAGCAGACATTCATGAAGATTGTAAGGAAGGAATTTCCCCGGAATGAGACGATATTGAAGCTCACCCTGGAGATCCTCAGCCTGCTGACTGGAGAGGTGAGTGTAATGAAGGGGTTAAATAAAGAACAAATCTTCTTGTGCTGCCAAACCTAATATGATGAACTAAGAGTGTCTGCAAACACCAAACTGCGTTCCCACAACACTACAAAATAAATGGAGAGATAAATAGTGCTGCGCTACTCACTAAAGCTAACCAGAAAGTAAACACCTGACAGAGCCCCTAACTAAGGTGATAGAAGTGCATACCTAGAGAATCACCAAACACAAGGGAAGGAAAAGATCCAAAAACAATGGATGTCCTGCTAGGCAACACCAAATGTGAACAAACCAATGAGTGCAACTTCAACAAATGTGCAAATAGATAGTCTGAGTAATATATATCAAGGCATAAATAATAATACACAGTATCTCCCAGAAGTGAGTCCCCCCTCCCCCCGACTGTATACTATATATATATATATATATATATATATATATATATACAGTATCTCCCAGAAGTGAGTCCCCCCCTCACATTTGTGTAAATATTTGATTCCCTCTTTTCATGTGACAACACTGAAGAAATGACACTTTGCTACAATGTGACGTAGTCAGTGTACAGCTTGTATAACATATAAATTTGCTGTCCCCTCAAAATAACTCAACACACCGCAATTCATGTCTAAACCGCTGGCAACAAAAGTGAATCCACCCCTAAGTGACAAGGTCCAAATTGGGCCCAAAGTGTCAATATTTTGTGTGGCTGCCATTATTTTCCATCACTGCCTTAACCCTCTTGGGCATGGAGGTCACCAGAGCTTTACAGGTTGCCACTTGAGTCCTCTTCCACTCCTCCATGATGACATCACGGAGCTGGTGGATGTTAGAGACCTTGCGCTCCTCCACCTTCCGTTTGAGGATGCCCCACAGATGCTCAATAGGGTTCAGGTCTGGAGACATGCTTGGCCAGTCCATCACCTTTACCCTCAGCTTCTTTAGCAAGGCAGTGGTGGTCTTGGAGGTGTGTTTGGGGTCGTTATAATGTTGGAATACTGCCCTGTGGCTCAGACTCTGAAGGGAGGGGATCACGCTCTGCTTCAGTATGTCACAGTACATGTTGGCATTCATGGTTCCCTTAATGAACTGTATCTCCCCAGTGCCGGCAGCACTCATGCAGCCCCAGACCATGACCCTCCCACCACCATGCAGCCCCAGACCATGACACTCCCACCACCATGCTTGACTGTAGGCAAGACACACTTGTCTTTGTACTCCTCACCTGGTTGCCGCCACACACGTGACACCATCTGAACCAAATCAGTTGATCTTGGTGTCATCAGACAACAGGACATGGTTCCAGCAATCCATATCCTTAGTCTGCTTGTCTTCAGCAAACTGTGGGCTTCCTTGTGCATCATTTTTAGAAGAGGCTTCCTTCTGGGATGACAGCCATGCAGACCAATTTGATGCAGTGTGCGGCATATGGTCTGAGCACTGACAGACTGACCCCCCACCCCTTCAACCTCTGCAGCACTCTGGCAGCACTCATACGTCTATTTACCAAAGACAACCTCTGGATATGATGCTTAGCACGTGCACTCAACTCCTTTGGTCGACCATGGTGAGGCCTGTTCTGAGTGGAACCTGTCCTGTTACACTGCTGTATGGTCTTGGCCACCGTGCTGCCACTCAGTTTCAGGGTCTCGGCAATCTTCTTATAGCCTAGGCCATCTTTATGTAGAGCAACAATTCTTTTTTCCAGATCCTCAGAGAGTTCTCTGCCATGAGGTGCCATGTTGAACTTCCAGTGACCAGTAAGAGAGAGTGAGAGCGATAACACCAAATGTAACCCACCTGATCCCCATTCACACCTGAGACCTTGTAACACTAACGAGTCACATGACACCGGGGAGGGAAAATGGCTAATTGGGCCCAATTTGGACTCAATTTTGATGCCAGTGGTTTAGACATTAATGGTGGTGTGGTGAGTTATTTTGAGGGGACAGCAAATTTCCATGTTATACAAGCTGTACACTGACTACGTCACATTGTAGCAAAGTGTCATTTCTTCAGTGTTGTCACATGAAAAGAGAGAATCAAATATTTACAAAAATGTGAGGGGGGCTCACTTCTGGGAGATACTGTATATAACAAAGCAGACAAAATATAAAGATAATAATATTCCATTAAACACCCGGCTGAGCCCTCAACACAGTGACAGTCTGTGAATAAATGTCCATAAATGCAGCAAAAATCAAGATCTGTAATCTGGTGTAATATGACACCAATTCATCTGAAAAATCTTCAGATCAGCAAATATTAAACACGTGACTTGGAAGAATCCTCCACCAGCGAGCGTGCACGCTCCTCTCCCATATTGATCTATAGGGAATATATGTCAAATCCGCTTTAATATCAACCCGAAATCCAACCAGCTCTCCTCTGTTGTCTGCTGGGGACCCCTCTAGTGATTATAAAGATCTATATGGAGGAATCAGGACCTCCTTCCTCCTGCTGGGGACCCCTCTAGTGATATAAAGATCTATATGGAGGAATCAGGACCTCCTTCCTCCCGCCGGTGACCCCTCTAGTGATATAAAGATCTATATAGAGGAATCAGGACCTCCTTCCTCCCGCTGGTGACCCCTCTAGTGATATATAGATCTATATAGAGGAATCAGGACCTCCTTCCTCCTGCCGGTGACACCTCTAGTGATATAAAGATCTATATAGAGGAATCGGGATCTCCTTCCTCCTGTCGGTGACCCCTCTAGTGATATATAGATCTATATAGAGGAATCAGGACCTCCTTCCTCCTGTCGGTGACCCCTCTAGTGATATACAGATCTAGATAAAGGAATCAGGACCTCCTTCCTCCCGCCGGTGACCCCTCTAGTGATATACAGATCTATATAGAGGAATTGGGAACTCCTTCTTCCTGCCGGTGACCCCTCTAGTGATATACAGATCTAGATAAAGGAATCAGGACCTCCTTCCTCCCTCTGGTGATATAAAGATCTATATAGAGGAATCGGGACCTCCTTCCTCCCGCTGGTGACCCCTCTAGCAATATAAAGATCTATATAGAGAAATCAGGACCTCCTTCCTCCTGCTGGTGACCCCTCTAGTGATATAAAGATCTATATAGAGGGATCAGGACCTCCTTCCTCCCGTCGGTGACCCCTCTAGTGACATAAAGATCTATATAGAGGAATCAGGACCTCCTTCCTCCTGCCGTGACCCCTCTAGTGATAGGATCTATATAGAGGAATCAGGACCTCCTTCCTCCCGCCGGTGACCCCTCTAGTGATATAAAGATCTATATAGAGGAATCAGGACCTCCTTCCTCCTGCCGTGACCCCTCTAGTGATAGGATCTATATAGAGGAATCAGGACCTCCTTCCTCCTGCCGGTGACCCCTCTAGTGATATAAAGATCTATATAGAGGAATCAGGACCTCCTTCCTCCCGCTGGTGACCCCTCTAGTGATATAAAGATCTATATAGAGGAATCAGGACCTCCTTCCTCCCGCCGGTGACCCCTCTAGTGATATAAAGATCTATATAGAGGAATCAGGACCTCCTTCCTCCTGCCGGTGACCCCTCTAGTGATATAAAGATCTATATAGAGGAATCAGGACCTCCTTCCTCCCGCCGGTGACCCCTCTAGTGATATACAGATCTAGATAAAGGAATCAGGACCTCCTTCCTCCCACCGGTGACCCCTCTAGTGATATAAAGATCTATATAAAGGAATCAGGACCTCCTTCCTCCTGCCGGTGACCCCTCTAGTGATATAAAGATCTATATAGAGGAATCAGGACCTCCTTCCTCCCACCGGTGACCCCTCTAGTGATATAAAGATCTATATAAAGGAATCAGGACCTCCTTCCTCCTGCCGGTGACCCCTCTAGTGATATAAAGATCTATATAGAGGAATCAGGACCTCCTTCCTCCCACCGGTGACCCCTCTAGTGATATAAAGATCTATATAAAGGAATCAGGACCTCCTTCCTCCTGCCGGTGACCCCTCTAGTGATATAAAGATCTATATAGAGGAATCAGGACCTCCTTCCTCCCACCGGTGACCCCTCTAGTGATATAAAGATCTATATAAAGGAATCAGGACCTCCTTCCTCCTGCCGGTGACCCCTCTAGTGATATAAAGATCTATATAGAGGAATCAGGACCTCCTTCCTCCCGCCGGTGACCCCTCTAGTGATATAAAGATCTATATAAAGGAATCAGGACCTCCTTCCTCCCACCGGTGACCCCTCTAGTGATTATAAAGATCTATTTATAGGAATCAGGACCTCCTTCCTGCCGGTGACCCCTCTAGTGATATAAAGATCTATATAGAGGAATCAGGACCTCCTTCCTCCTGCCGCTGACCCCTCTAGTGATATACAGATCTAGATAAAGGAATCAGGACCTCCTTCCTCCCACCGGTGACCCCTCTAGTGATATAAAGATCTATATAAAGGAATCAGGACCTCCTTCCTCCTGCCGGTGACCCCTCTAGTGATATAAAGATCTATATAGAGGAATCAGGACCTCCTTCCTCCTGCCGGTGACCCCTCTAGTGATATAAAGATCTATATAGAGGAATCAGGACCTCCTTCCTCCTGCCGGTGACCCCTCTAGTGATATAAAGATCTATATAGAGGAATCAGGACCTCCTTCCTCCCGCCGGTGACCCCTCTAGTGATATACAGATCTAGATAAAGGAATCAGGACCTCCTTCCTCCCGCCGGTGACCCCTCTAGTGATATAAAGATCTATATAAAGGAATCAGGACCTCCTTCCTCCTGCCGGTGACCCCTCTAGTGATATAAAGATCTATATAGAGGAATCAGGACCTCCTTCCTCCCACCGGTGACCCCTCTAGTGATATAAAGATCTATATAAAGGAATCAGGACCTCCTTCCTCCCACCGGTGACCCCTCTAGTGATATAAAGATCTATATAAAGGAATCAGGACCTCCTTCCTCCTGCCGGTGACCCCTCTAGTGATATAAAGATCTATATAAAGGAATCAGGACCTCCTTCCTCCTGCCGGTGACCCCTCTAGTGATATAAAGATTTATATAGAGGAATCGGGACCTCCTTCCTCCCACCGGTGACCCCTCTAGTGATTATAAAGATCTATTTATAGGAATCAGGACCTCCTTCCTGCCGGTGACCCCTCTAGTGATATAAAGATCTATATAGAGGAATCAGGACCTCCTTCCTCCTGCCGGTGACCCCTCTAGTGATATACAGATCTAGATAAAGGAATCAGGACCTCCTTCCTCCCACCGGTGACCCCTCTAGTGATATAAAGATCTATATAAAGGAATCAGGACCTCCTTCCTCCTGCCGGTGACCCCTCTAGTGATATAAAGATCTATATAGAGGAATCAGGACCTCCTTCCTCCTGCCGGTGACCCCTCTAGTGATATAAAGATCTATATAGAGGAATCGGGACCTCCTTCCTCCCACCGGTGACCCCTCTAGTGATTATAAAGATCTATTTATAGGAATCAGGACCTCCTTCCTGCCGGTGACCCCTCTAGTGATATAAAGATCTATATAGAAGAATTGGGACCTCCTCCCTCCTTCTGTGGACCCCTCTAGTAATGCATCCTAGAATTCTTTTTGCATTCCCCCACTGCTTGGCCACACTGTCTGCTCATTTTGCAATCATCTAGGTAATAAATACCCCTAAGTCCTTTTCCTCTGTAGTGCTGACCAACACTGTCCCCCGATGGTGTTCACTCTCAAGGGATTTTTCTTCCCTGGGTGCATTATTTTACATTTAGAAACATTGAACTGAAATTTCCACTTCTCTGACCAATCTTCCAGCAATGCCAGATCCTGCTCTATGTTACAGACACCTCCAGGGATATCTTCCCTATTACACACCTTTGTATCATCAGCAAAGAGATATCCCCTTACCCAACAACCCTTTAGTTCTATCCCTTACATATAGAACAGGACCCAGTACAGAGCCTTGGGGTTCACCACTAGTGACTGCTCTCTGTTCTGAGTGAACCCCATTTACAACCACACTCTGGTATCTATCATTTAGCCAACTGCACATCCACTGAACCACCCAAGGGCTAAGTCCTAGCTTGTCCAACTTCTGTATTAGATCATTATGTGGAACTGTATCACATGCCTTGCTGGAATCAAGATATTCTATGTCCACAGCACCACCCTGGTCCAAAACATTGGTGATATAGTCAAAAGGTCCAATCAGATGAGTCTGCCATGGTCACCCCCCAGCAAAGCCATGCTGCTTTGGATCCAGCAAGTTGTGTGTCTAGATGATCAATGATCCTTCCTTTCAGGAGTGATTCCATTAACTTGACTACCACCGATGTTAGACTCACTGGCCTGTAATTGCCGGCTTCTACCTTGCTGCCCTTCTTGTGGATCGGTACAATATTAGCTGTCTGTCAGTCATGAGGGACTTTGTTAGAAGAGATTGATTAAAAAGATCAGTTACTGGTCCAACAACTAGACCTCAAAGTTCTCTGAGATCTCTGGGATGATCCATCAGGGCCCATTGATTTATTAATCTTTAACCGAGCCAGTTCCTCTGCTACCTCTGTCTCCAGAAATCCTAAAAATGATCCATCATTACTGGAACCAATATGATTTCTCAACTTATTATTGTTAGTATAATTTATTTCTGAGAAGACAAAAGTCATTGTTTAAGTGGTTTGCTACATCCAGGTCTCCCCCAACATAGGTGTTGTGCTCAGTTTTCATTTCAGTGATCCCATCGTATTTTTCAATCACTAATGTACCTAAAAAAGGTTTTATCTCCTTTCTTCATAGATTTAGCAATTTCCTCGTCTTTCTGTGCTTTGGCAGCGCTGATAATGTGTTTGGCCTCCTTTTGTCTATTTTTATACTCTTCTCTGTCAGCTCCACCTCCTGTTTCCTTGAATCTCCTATATGATGATTTCTTTTCCTTTACTATCCTACTTCTCTCTTTAGTGAACCATATTGGTTGTCTCTTCTGTTTATTCTTACTAACTTGCCTGACATATAATCTAGTTGCCTCCAGGATGGTAGACTCTAACAGTGCCCACTGATTACTTACTCCGGTCCTTTTACTCCAACCTTTCAACTCATTTTTTAGAAATTCGCCCATTTCATCGAAATTTGTCTTTATGAAATCTAAATCTTTTGTTTTTGTATATGATTTTTCAGTTCTTATTGTAATATCAAACCGAAGACATTGGTGATCGCTAGAACCCACATTTTCTCCCACCTCAATATTACACAGTCGATCCCCATTTGTCAGTACTAGGTCTAGAATATGATCACCTTGGGTTGGACTTTTTACTGTTTTAGAGAAACCCCATTCAGTGCTTCCATTACATCCCTGCTACTGCTTGTAATAACAGTTTGAGATTTCCAGTTAATGTCAGGCGTGGTGACGTCACCCATAATGAAAACCTCCCCCTTTATTGCCATTTGAGTTATCTCATCAATCAAGAAGTCCTCCTAATCTTCAGTCTGTCCTGGGGGTCTGCATATGACACCAATTCAAAGGGAAGATCCCTCTCTGGTTGGAAGGCAGACCCAGAGGGTTTCCAGTATTTCATTTGTTGTTTGAATTAATGTTCTCCTTATGCTATGTCTGACATATATGACAACTCCACCTCCCCCCCCTACTCTGTCTTTCCTGTATAGTGTATAGCCTGGTATAGTTCCCAGTCATCTGAATCCTTGAACCACGTCTCTGTAATTACAACAAGGTCCAAGTGGTCCCTAGACATAAGAGCTGTCAGCTCACAAATCTTGTTGCCTAAACTCGGAGCATTAGTGCAATGACATGACAAGCACTGCCATCTACTGCTTTATGTTTACCAGCAGAAACTGTAACTGAAGTGACCCCATCAGCCCCGTCCTGAGCAACACCAACCTCACATTTGTTTCAGCCTGCTGGGGACAGAAATGATCCTCAACAATGACATCTCTGCCCCCATTTCTCAGTTTAAATGCATGTCCAAAAACCTCCTAAATTCCATAGTAAGGAGCTGAGCGCCCTTGTGTGAGGGATGCAGACCATCTCTATTGTACAGCTCAATGTCAGACCACCTGATGGCATCATGACTAACAGAACCAAAACCTTCAGCTTTGCACCAATCCTTTCACCAAACATTGGACTCTGCTATACCAAGTACTTCCTCTTGTTGTCCATTATGGACAGGTAAGACCTCTTTGTATCACACAGAACTGTACAGGAATCATGAAGAAATCTATCAACAATGACACAAGAAGGAGACCTCATCGTATGACCACAAGATCCTCGAGAATCCAGAATCCCATCACCATCCCCCCTCCTCCATCCCTGATCCCTACAAGACAGAAGACACAGAAGATTCTAGAAGTCACAGAGAAGATGATGGAGCTGCTGACAGGAGAGGTGAGCGGTGCCGGGACTTCTGGGGCATTCTCCAGTAACAGACAAGGGATGTGTCTGGATGGTGACTGTATCATTGTGTGTGTCAGGTTCCTATAAGGTGTCAGGGTGTCACTGTCTATTTCTCCATGGAGGAGTGGGAGTATTTAGAAGGACACAAGGATCTCTACAAGGACGTCATGATGGACAATCAGCCGCCCCTCACATCACCGGGTAAGAGGAGACTTTATTGTAAAGGAGAGAGCAGTACGGAGGATCCACCTAGATCCCCCATCATCTGATAAACACATAGAAACAATGGATTCAGTCTCAGGAGATGGGAGGCAGCGGTGTGGGACCTCTGCAACTTGTCTCATGTGGACATCTAGGCCTCCACTGATTGCTGAATACCAATATTATGAGTCCTGAGCCTTACACTGTATAATTTATATTGTACATTACATACTCCTGACCCCTGCACTATATACTCTATGTTGTACATTACATACTCCTGACCCCTGCACTATATACTCTATGTTGTACATTACATACTCCTGACCCCTGCACTATATACTCTATGTTGTACATTACATACTCCTGACCCCTGCACTATATACTCTATGTTGTACATTACATACTCCTGACCCCTGCACTATATACTCTATGTTGTACATTACATACTCCTGACCCCTGCACTATATACTCTATGTTGTACATACAATACTCCTGACCCCTGCACTATATACTCTTATGTTGTACATTACATACTCCTGACCCCTGCACTATATACTCTATGTTGTACATTACATACTCCTGACCCCTGCACTATATACTCTATGTTGTACATTACATACTCCTGACCCCTGCACTATACACTCTTATGTTGTACATTACATACTCCTGACCCCTGCACTATACACTCTTATGTTGTACATTACATACTCCTGACCCCTGCACTATATACTCTATGTTGTACATTACATACTCCTGACCCCTGCACTGTATACTCTATGTTGTACATTACATACTCCTGACCCCTGCACTATATACTCTATGTTGTACATTACATACTCCTGACCCCTGCACTATATACTGTATGTTGTACATTACATACTCCTGACCCCTGCACTATATACTCTGTTGTACATTACATCCTCCTGACCCCTGCACTATATACACTCTGTTGTACATTACATAGTCCTGACCCCTGCACTATATACTCTGTTGTACATTACATCCTCCTGACCCCTGCACTATATACTCTATGTTGTACATTCCATAGTCCTGACCCCTGCACTATATACTCTATGTTGTACATTACATACTCCTGACCCCTGCACTATATACTCTATGTTGTACATTACATCCTCCTGACCCCTGCACTATATACTCTGTTGTACATTACATCCTCCTGACCCCTGCACTATATACTCTGTTGTACATTACATACTCCTGACTTCTGCTCTCCCCCTCCCCCCACTGCTATATATACACATAATATGGATTCTCTTTTGTTCCCCCCATTTCCTACCATCTGGACATTTTATATCGGATGATGTGATTGGAGCACAGACTTTTACATGGTGATAATAACGTGATAACATCCTCCAACTTTGGACCCTTAAACAGAAAGTGATAATGAGGGAGGAGTCAATACCCCAATGATGGTGGTCTTCAGGATCAGTCCAGTCTTCATCTTGGTTGTTCTCCCCCCATCCTCACTCTCTGACCTCTGGTGGGGCTCAGCCCTGCTGTTCTTCATGACTAAATCATGGACTAAATAAGGAAGTGCAGTACTTCTTGTGTTGGGAAGATGGCGATAGAGAGGGTGGGGCCCCTCGTCCTATAATCCCCTCATCACTGTCCCTCCTATAAAAGACAGTTCTGGTTGTTTCCTCACTCTCTGACTAAGGTCCATGAATAAAGAAATGACCTGGTAGGAGATCAGAGGAGCCATTTCCTAGTTCCCTTGAGGGTGGAATTGTAAGCTCCTCAGAGACCAAGCTGCCTGATGTGGGCGGAGTCCTGGTTTGGGGGAACCAATCAGCTCCTGTCTAGTAATCCTCTTTGTCTTTGTATTTTAGTCCATGGCCGGGAGATGAGGAAAACCTCCGAGGATTGTCTCACTTTGTCTCCAGACTGGAAAGTAGAAGATGAGGACATCACACAGTATAGTCCAGGAGAAAACCCGGCTCCCTCCAATGTCCATCCGGCACCACCCAGTGTAGATGGACCATCAGATTCCTCGTATCCTGAGGAACCTCAGACTGTGAGGGACCGGGCCGGCCTTCCAACAGGGAAGAGGTTCTCCTGTACTGTGTGCGGGAAGGGTTTCCTTTATAAATCCAATTTTAATAGGCATAAAAGAACTCACACGGGGGAGAAGCCGTATTCCTGTCCTGAGTGCGGGAAATGTTTTTCACGGAAGTCCAATCTTTACACACATCAGAGATCTCACACAGGGGAGAAGCCATATTTTTGTACTGAGTGCGGGAAATGTTTTTCAGGTCATTCTAATCTTTTCAGACATCAGAGATCTCACACGGGGGTGAAGCCATATTCCTGTCCTGTGTGTGGGAAATGTTTTGTAGAAAAATCAACACTTATCATACATCAGAGGTCTCACACAGGGGAGAAGCCATATTCATGCCCTGAGTGTGGGAAATGTTTTTCGAAGAAGTCCGATCTTTACACACACCAGAGATCTCACACAGGGGAAAAACCATTTTCCTGTTCGGAGTGTGGGAAATGTTTTTCGAGGAAGTCCATTCTTTACATACATCAAAGATCGCACACGGGGGAGAAGCCGTATTCCTGTCCTGAGTGCGGGAAGGGTTTATGGTGGAAATCAGAGCTTATTGTGCATAAAAGATCTCACACGGGGGAGAAGCCGTATTCCTGTCCTGAATGCGGGAAATGTTTCTGTTCTAAATCCAAACTTAATAGACATAAAAGATCTCACACGGGGGAAAAGCCGTATTCCTGTCCTGAGTGTGGGAAATGTTTTGTAGAAAAATCAACACTTATCATACATCAGAGGTCTCACACAGGGGAGAAGCCGTATTCCTGCCCTGAGTGTGGGAAATGTTTTTCGAAGAAGTCCGATCTTTACACACATCAGAGATCTCACACAGGGGAAAATCCATTTTCCTGTCCTGAGTGCGGGAAATGTTATTCAAGGAAGACCCATCTTTCCAGACATCAGAGATCTCACACGGGGGAAAAGCCATTTTCCTGTCCTGAGTGTGGGAAATGTTTCCCTTCTAAATTCCGTCTTAATGAGCACAAAAGATTTCACACTGGTGAAAAACCATATTCCTGTCCTGAGTGCGGGAAATGTTTTTCACAAAAGTCTAATCTTAAAACACATCAGAGATCTCACACAGGGGAGAAGCCGTATTCCTGTTCTGAATGCGGGAAATGTTTTTCACTGAAGTCCAGTCTTTATACACATCAGAGATCTCACACAGGGGAGAAGCTACATTCCTGTTCTGAGTGCGGGAAATGTTTTTCAAAGAAGTCCAGTCTTTACAGACATCAAAGATCTCACACAGGGGAGAAGCCGTATTCCTGTCCGGAGTGCAAGAAATGTTTTTCAAGGAAGTTCAGTCTTTACATACATCAAAGATCTCATACAGGGGAAAAGCCATTTTCCTGTCCTGAGTGCGGGAAATGTTTCTCTTCTAAATTCAATCTTAATGAGCACAAAAGATTTCACACTGGTGAAAAATGATATTCCTGTCCTGAGTGCGGGAAATGTTTTTCACAAAAGTCTAATCTTAAAATACACCAGAGATCTCACACGGGAGAGAAGCCGTATTCCTGTCCTGAGTGCGGGAAATGTTTTTCACAGAATTCCAGTCTTTATACACATCAGAGATCTCACACAGGGAGAAGCCATATTCCTGTCCTGAGTGTGGGAAATGTTTTTCAGTGAAGTCCTATCTTTCCAAACATCAGAGATCTCACACAGGAGAGAAGCCACTTTGCTGTCCTGAGTGAGGGAAATGTTCCTCACTGAAGTCCTGTCTTCCTGTACATCAGGGGTCCCACACAACACTGGAGGTGTATTAGTGCCTTGAGTGCGGGAAATGTCTTCTAGATGAATGTTGCTGGACATCCCAGCTCTCATGTGGGGAAGAAGCACACCCTGATATACACCTCAGATATACTCCATGGCTGATCTTCATCATGGAAGAAACAGTTCATAAGGAGATGAGAGGCCCCCAAAGACATGGATGAAGTGTGGGACCGGGTTGGCCATTGATGGCAGGAGAAGAAGTTTTCAATGTATTTTCCATCAATGGAAGACATTCCAGCAGCTCAGATGTGATCCTAATAACATTGGTTCCCCCATTCACACAGGAGGAATGGACATGAACTCTCACTGAGGGAATTGCTATACAAACATTCTATGAATAGACCCCCAAATGTCAGGAGACGTTTCTATAAAGACGGGAAGTATGGAGCAGAGAAATGAAGAGACCTCCCAGCAATGTTATTACCAGGCTGCAGCTAGGGGGAGCTCTAATGTCACCCCAGCAGAGGGATCCCATCTAGCCCACATTAACCCTCTCACTGCCAGAGCTGTTTCTGCATGATTTTGCACACATGGGAAAATGCAGATTTTGGTCCTGAAGATGAGATAAACCCCCAAACATCTATTCTGTGACATCAGAGGCCCTGGAGAATAAAATGGTGGTGATTGTTAAGGTGTTCCCCGTACACAGATTCCCCTTCATATCCGCCTTTATTTCCTCCTTTCCCCCATTTTCTATGTTGGGATCTTTTCTACAATACTTTGTTATAATAATGGAACACGTTGTGTATTGTATTGTACACCAATAATAATGACTCCGCCCCCACATTCCAGACAAGGGATCTTCCTGACCAATCGGATTTCTTCCTTTACTATTTCCTGATTTTTATGCTTCAATCTTGTTAAATGTAAAATTATAATAAAACATTTATTGAACAAAAACTATTGTGTGTGTCGGTGCAATGAGGGCAAACTTCAATATAGAACATTGCTCCTCGGTGACACCTCACACCCTTCAATAACGGGGCAGAGTGCGGGGGTCAGCAGTATATCATATACAGCCCACCATACAGAGTGCAGAGGGGGGCTGTGGTGTGCCCCCCACTCCTGATCCATACCAGGCCACATGTCCACAACATGGGGGTCACCTTACCAGGGGGGATTCCCCCAGGCATAGCTCCTTGGCTGGTGGCTGTGGGGATCTGTGGGTGGGGGTCATATTGGATTCTGGAACCCCCTTTAATAATAAGGGGCCCCCATATACCGTCCCCCCATGTGAATGAGTATGGGGTATATAGTACCCGACAATAGCACCAGCCCAATGACAGCTCCCTGAACTGTCATCATCTACATAAGTGAAGGGACAGGGATGGTGGGACCTTATTACCCAAATGTGACCAGTGACCATATTTGGTCAGTGATGTCACTGCTATCCCCGCCCCCTTCCTTACATGGTAGGGATTCCCAATGACATCACTGATTCCTGGGGGTGTGGCCGCTGTACCCATCCATGTCTTCCTCAGGCACCAGTGACAGCGGGAAGCTGTTATATATAGAAGTGGTAGAAATGTCTCTTCTACATGTGATGATCGGCTCCTGCAAAACACGGGACCGGAACAGGCAAAGTTTGGTTTGTACTGTCGTCTCATCCCTACTCTCCGACAACTAAACCCAGAGATCATCCCAAGTGGTCATTGTATTTGTCCCTTACATTGGTGACCAATGGGAGAAGGACCCCTTATATCAGTGGTCAGTGTAGTGGTCCCTTACATTGGTGACCAATGGGAGAAGGACCCCCTTATATCAGTGGTCAATGTAGTGGTCCCTTACATTGGTGACCAATGGGAGAAGGACCCCTTATATCAGTGGTCAGTGTAGTGGTCCCTTACATTAGTGACCAATGGGAAAAGGACCCCCTTATATCAGTGGTCAGTGTAGTGGTCCCTTACATTGTTGACCAATGGGATAAGGACCCCTTATATCAGTGGTCAGTGCAATGGTCCCCTACATTGGTGACCGATGGGAGAAGAACCCCTTATATCAGTGGTCAGTGTAGTGGTCCCTTACTTTGGTGACCAATGGGAGAAGGACCCTCTTATATCAGTGGTCAGTGTAGTGGTCCCTTACTTTGGTGACCGATGGGAGAAGGACCCTCTTATATCAGTGGTCAGTGTAGTGGTCCCTTACTTTGGTGACTGATGGGAGAAGGACCCCTTATATCAGTGGTCAGTGTAGTGATCCCTTACATTGGTGACCAATGGGAGAAGGACCCCTTATATCAGTGGTCAGTGTAGTGATCCCTTACATTGGTGACCAATGGGAGAAGGACCCCTTATATCAGTGGTCAGTCTAGTGGTCCCTTACATTGGTGACCAATGGGAGAAGGACCCTCTTATATCAGTGGTCAGTGTAGTGGTCCCTTACATTGGTGACCAATGGGAGAAGGACCCCCTTATATCAGTGGTCAGTGTAGTGGTCCCTTACATTGGTGACCAATGGGAGAAGGACCCCCTTATATCAGTGGTCAGTGTAGTGGTCCCTTACATTGGTGACCAATGGGAGAAGGACCCCTTATATCAGTGGTCAGTGTAGTGATCCCTTACATTGGTGACCAATGGGAGAAGGACCCCCTTATATCAGTGGTCAGTCTAGTGGTCCCTTACATTGGTGACCAATGGGAGAAGGACCCTCTTATATCAGTGGTCAGTGTAGTGGTCCCTTACATTGGTGACCAATGGGAGAAGGACCCCCTTATATCAGTGGTCAGTGTAGTGGTCCCTTACATTGGTGACCAATGGGAGAAGGACCCCCTTATATCAGTGGTCAGTGTAGTGGTCCCTTACATTGGTGACCAATGGGAGAAGGACCCCTTATGTCAGTGGTCAGTGTAGTGGTCCCTTACTTTGGTGACCAATGGGAGAAGGACCCTCTTATATCAGTGGTCAGTGTAGTGGTCCCTTACTTTGGTGACCGATGGAGAAGGACCCTCTTATATCAGTGGTCAGTGTAGTGGTCCCTTACTTTTGTGACCAATGGGAGAAGGACCCCATATCAGTGGTCAGTGGAGTGATCCCTTACATTGGTGACCAATGGGAGAAGGACCCCTTATATCAGTGGTCAGTGTAGTGGTCCCTTACATTAGTGACCAATGGGAAAATGATTCCCTTACATCAGTTGTCAGCATAGTGGTCCCTTACATTGGTGACCAATGGGAGAAGGACCCCTTATATAAGTGGTCAGTGCAATGGTCCCCTACATTGGTGACCAATGGGAGAAGGACCCCTTATGTCAGTGGCCAGTGTAGTGGTCCCTTACTTTGGTGACCAATGGGAGAAGGACCCTTTTATATAAGTGGTCAGTGTAGTGGTCCCTTACTTTGGTGACCAATGGGAGAAGGATCCCCTTATATCAGTGGTCAGTGTAGTGGTCCCTTACATTGGTGACCAATGGGAGAAGGACCCCTTATATCAGTGGTCAGTGTTGTGGTCCCTTACATTAGTGACCAATGGGAAAAGGATTCCCTTACATCAGTTGTCAGCATAGTGGTCCCTTACATTGGTGACCAATGGGAGAAGGACCCCTTATATCAGTGGTCAATGCAATGGTCCCCTACATTGGTGACCAATGGGAGAAGGACCCCTTATGTCAGTGGTCAGTGTAGTGGTCCCTTACTTTGGTGACCAATGGGAGAAGGACCCTCTTATATCAGTGATCAGTGTAGTGGTCCCTTACATTGGTGACCGATGGGAGAAGGACCCTCTTATATCAGTGGTCAGTGTAGTGGTCCCTTACTTTGGTGACCAATGGGAGAAGGACCCTCTTATATCAGTGGTCAGTGTAGTGGTCCCTTACTTTGGTGACCAATGGGAGAAGGACCCTCTTATATCAGTGGTCAGTGTAGTGGTCCCTTACTTTGGTGACCAATGGGAGAAGGACCCTTTTATATCAGTGGTCAGTGTAGTGGTCCCTTACTTTGGTGACCGATGGGAGAAGGACCCTCTTATATCAGTGGTCAGTGTAGTGGTCCCTTACTTTGGTGACCAATGGGAGAAGGATCCCCCTTACATCAGAGGTTAAACTATTGGTTCTTTACATTAGGGACCAATGGGAGAATTCCCTTCTATCAGTGGTCAGAGCAGTGGTCCCTTACATTTCTGACTGATTGGAGAATTTCTGACTGATTGGAAGACCTCAGTTATGAGGAATGACTACAAACATGAAATGTATTCTCCTTGGAGACGAGATGCTTCAGAGGAGATATGATAATGATATAGAAATATATTTGTAATGTAAATGTGGGAGTCGGGTAGTCCTGCCAGTAGCTGAGATGTGACGTGATCTGTAGAAGGATGTGACTGTAGATCTAGTTTCATTCCGTGTTATTGGAGATACAGTATTCAGTAATCAGTCAGAGACATATGGTCACCAATTAGCATGTGAAAGGACAGAGCTGCTTCTAGGCCAGGAGAGACACCGAGATGCCAATAGAACTCATCCATGTAGACATGGATTTCTCACCTTCCTGAACCTGAGACAAGAGCTGTAGCCTGATCAGGTGAAGGCTCCAAAATGTCTGCCAGCTCTGATTTATACCAACAGATCAGAGGAATCTATTTCATCTCTCATAAAAGCTAAAATATTAGTTGCAGAGAGATAAAAATACTTCTGATTGGACACATTTTAGGCTCCATGTCCATATAAAACTGAATATGTATCCTCTGTAGAATCCCGGGGAAACACACAAAAATGGCACCTGATTGTGACAGCTGAACAGTGATTGGTACTGTCACGATCGGACTGATGCGCTGGTGTCAAAAATACTATCTCTGACCCAACGATCAGAGTCATTCCTGGCCCATTGGATCCAGGTCACTTCAGAACACAGAACGTCCTGTAGGCTGATACAGAAACATCCCCCAGGGTTGATTGGACAAGGGCTAAAGTCCCACCCACATTCAAATTTCAATAAATTGAGGAGCCTGAGATATGGACGGGGTGATTCCTATGGAACCAGTACAATTGGGGAATTGCAGACAATTCTGACATGCTTCTGTCACAGGATAAACCTCGATAAAGTTTATTTCTGTTTTTATCCCTTTTATTTTCCTAGTGAATAGCCAACTCTGTGGGTCTTCTTGTCTTTGTTGTAATTCCTTTTCTTTGTATATATTTTATGCACGCTCACTTCCAGGATAATAAATCTAAAATTAATAAGTGACTTCTGTGTACTAAGCTCGGGCTCATATCTCCAGAGAGATTGTTGTATTGTAGAGTCTATGTGCTCGGTCTACGTTCATTGAAAATCTGTATGCAATTGTACTGTGTGTTGGCAGATTGCATGCAGATTGTAAAGTAGCAGATCTGCTAAACGGAGATCTGTTTGTGTGTGGTGGCCCAGCAGACCAGTCTGTGGACAAACTGTTGGGTGGTGGCAAGCTACTGTGTGTGGTGTGTCTGGTGTGGGGGGTGTGGATAGTGGAAGAGTGATTAACACCGGGGTTCTAGCTTGTAGGATAGCTGGAGGAATCCTAGACGGGTGTGCCATGTGCTAGATTGCTCCTCAGAGCCGTGGGCGTGTGTTCCATGACAGTGTCATATTAATCTGGTGGTGTGCACTTCTGGGGCCTGGAGGGTTCTGATTGGACCTCCAGTACACGTGTCATATTAATCTGGGGGTGTGCACTTCTGGGGCCTGGAGTGTTCTGATTGGACCACCAGTACATGTGTCGTATTAATCTGGTGGTGTGCACTTGTGGGGCCTGGAGTATTCTGATTGGACCACCAGTACCCGTGTCATATTAATCTGGTGGTGTGCACTTATGGGGCCTGGAGTGTTCTGATTGGACCACCAGTACCTGTGTCGTATTAATCTGGTTGTGTAAACTGCTCTGGCCTGGAGTGTCCTGATTGGACCACTGGTACCTGTTTCATATTAATCTGGAGGTGTGCACTACTGGGGCATGGAGAGTTCTGATTGGATCACAGGTACCTGTGTCATATTAATCTGGTGGTGTGAACTGCTGGGACCTGGAGTGTTCTGATTGGACCACCATATTAATCTGGGGGCCATGTGTTCCATCAGTGGAATGATTCTGGAAGGATGAGCTCCAGCTATGTATATGGGTGATGTCCAGGGGTGGTTATCATGCTTCCATGATCCTAAATGCTGAGCATGCCCAGTGCACTCCCTTCCCTAACAACACTGAGCTCAGCCGCTGCTCCTATAGAAGAAAGCACACGTGTATGTGCGACATTTGAACACGGATATGAGATCAGTCCTGTGTTGCTGGATATAATATAGACAGTGTGGGAATTTCCCATCTGGAATGGCCTACAGGTATGGCGGCTACATGAAGCAGCATTTTATAAAACTGCACACTGTATGTCATCTACGTGGACCCCTTGTCTGCTCAGAGTATTCTACCCAAAAAGCAAGTACATCTTTAACCCCTTCCTGATACGGCATATACTCGGCCACAAGAAACTGGGTCATAACCACCTGCCCTCCGGAACATTTTATCCTCTTCCTGACCAGGCCATTTTTTGCTATACTGCACTGCGCTACATTAAAGGGTAATTGCGCACTAATGCAATGCAGTACCCAAACAAAATTCATATAATTTTTTCCCACAAATAGAGATTTCTTTTGGCGGTATTTGATCACCTCTGGGTTTTAATGTTTTGTGATATAAACAAATAAATACCAAAAATTTAGAAAAATTATATTTTCTACTTTCTGTTATAAAAAAATCCAATACATTTAAATGTCTTCATAAATTAAGATTAAAGTGTATTATGCTGGATGGTAAAAGAAAAAATCTGAGTAAGTGTATATTGGTTTCTGTAAAAGTTATAGAATCTACAAACTATGGTACATATACCGGAATTTATGCAACTTTTACTTTCTGACTATCAGGTGCTAAAATGCCAGGGCAGTATAAACTCCCCCCAAATAACCCCTTTTTGGAAAGACACCCCAAGGAATTTGTTGAGATGCATGTTGAGTCCATGAAAGATTTTATTTTTTGTCACAAGTTTTTAAAAAAATTACAAAACACTTTTTTTTTTTTTTTTTGTTTACACAAAATTGTAATTTTAATAAGATCTTTCTCACACATGCCTTGGTTGTATGTGAAATTACACCCCAAAGCACATTCTGCTACTTCTGAGCATGGAGCTATCACTTGTGAGACTTTTCTATTGCCTAGCTGCATACAGAGGCCAAAAACCAATGACCACCTTCAGGCTTTCAAGAGCTGGAATTTTCTCATGTCACTTCCTCACTACCTATCACAGTTTTGGAGGCCCTGAAATGCCAGGATAGTAGAAGCACCCCCCAAAAGACCCATTTTTGGAAAGTAAACACCCCAAGGTATTTGCTGAGAGGAATGAAGATTTTATTTTTTGCCACAAGTTTTTGGGAAATTACAAAAAAAATAAAATAATTATATATATATATATATATATATATATATACACACAGTTGTGTTCAAAATAATAGCAGTCAGACATCACTAACCGGATCAATCACTGTTTTTGGTGGAAATGATATTTCTACATGGCAAATAATTTCCTAGCAGGTGTAGTAGAGTAATAGAAATCCAACAGACCCAACAGTCATGACATGCATGCTGCTGATTCTGTGTCATTGAATCACTAGTTGAAAGGGGCGTGTTCAAAATAATAGCCGTGTGGCGTTCTATTAGTGAGGTCATTCATTCTTTGAAAAACAGGTGGCAATTATTGCCCTTATTTAAGGAAGGAAGGCAGCAAATGTTGGACATGCTGGTTACAGTGCATTTCTCTCTGAAATTCTGAGGAAAATGGGTCGTTCCAGACATTGTTCAGAAGAACAGCGTACCTTGATTAAAAAGTTGATTGGAGAGGGGAAAACATATAAAGAAGTGCAGAAAATGATCGGCTGCTCAGCTAAAATGATGGCAAATGCTTTAAAATGGCAACCAAAACCTGAAAGACGCGGAAGAAAGCGAAAAACTACCATTGGAATGGATAGAAGAATAGCCAAAATGGGGCGGACTCAGCCAACAATCAGCTCCAGGAAGATGAAAGAAGGTGTGACGTTCCCTGTGAGGACTCAGCCAACAATCAGCTCCAGGAAGATGAAAGAAGGTGTGACGTTCCCTGTGAGGACTGTTACAATTAGAAGACGCCTATGTGAAGCCAAGCTATCTGCAAGAAGTCCCCGCAAAGTCCCACTGTTGGAAAAAAGACGTGTGCTGAAGAGGTTACAATCTGCCAAAGAGCACATTGACTGGCCTAAAGAGAAATGGCGCAACATTTTGTGGACTGATGAAAGATTGTTCTTTTTGGGTCTAGTGGGCGGAGACAGTTTGTCAGACGACCCCCAAACACTGAATTCAAGCCACAGTACACTGTGAAGACCGTGAAGCATGGTGGTGCAAGCATCATGATATGGGGATGTTTCTCATACTACGGTGTTGGGCCTATTTATCGCATACCAGGGATCATGGATCAGTTTGAATGCATCAGAATACTTGAAGAGGTCATGCTGCCTTATGCTGAAGAGGAAATGCCCTTGAAATGGGGGTTCCAACAAGACAACGACCCCAAACACACCAATAAACGTGCAACATCTTGGTTCCAGACCAACAAGATGGACGTTATGGAGTGGTCAGCCCAATCCCCGGATCTTCATCCAATAGAAAACTTGTGGGGTGACATCAAAAATGCTGTTTCTGAGGCCAAACCAAGAAATAGAGAAGAACTGTGGAATGTGGTCCAATCATCCTGGGCTGGAATACCTGATCACAGGGGCCAGAAGTTGGGGGACTCCATGCAACACAGATGTACAGCAGTTCTCAGAAACAGTGCGACTACAACCAAATATTCATGAAGTCATTCAAAGGAAAGCCAAATCTTTAAACATTTCTCAGTTTATATAGTGAATGTTTGAGTTTGTAAAGAAGAATACAAACACTGCAATTTTTTTGAACCGTCTAATATTCACTTTTCTTCCATTTTTTTAGAGGAACAACACAAATTTGATGTATTTTTCTTCATGTTTTGATTTGGAATAGAATGTGTTGTGTTCCCAATGCATTTGTGTGGATGGAAATAAAAGCTATTAGAAGGATTTTCAGCTTTATTCACTTTTTTCAGCACACTGCTATTACTTTGAACACAACTGTATATACACACAAACAATATAGAAACATATTTGCACAAAGTTGTCACTTTAGTGAGATATTTCTCACACATGCCATGGGTATATGTGGAATTACACTCCAAAATACATTTTGCTACTTCTCCCGAGTATGGGAATATCACATGTGTAAGACCTTTTGGGAGCCTAGCTAGGTATGAGGGTCAAAAACTAATGACCACCTTCTGGCTTTCAAAGGCATAAATGTCTCATTTCACTTCCTCACTACCTATCACATGGCGCTGTTTACATCCAGCAAAACCGTTAGTGAATAAATGCTCATCACTTCTGGTTTCTTAGATCATGGAGAAGATCGGAGTCATGCCGGTACATCGCCGGTCCTTGTTGGGCACGTATGCAATGTTCTTTTTTTCATACAGATTCCTCCATTCACATTGATCGATGTGGATGAAGAAATCTTTGGCAGAAAAAGGATGATATGCCCACCATTAGAATCTACCACCCTGCATCCACCCACTTCTAGTGTTGGGCATACATGCAATGTTCTTTTTTTCATTTAGCTCATTTTCGTTCATCAATCGATGTGGATGGAGAAATCTTTCCCAGAAAAAAGTAAAAAAAAAAAAATAGGTCCAAGCATAGGCATGGTCCACCCACTGACTACCCCAGGCCCCTCATGCTTGGGCATACAGTACACATTTTCTTTTTTAACTGCGGATAAGAAATCTCCTCCTGCAGCACTGAAGGCACTGACCTCTGTATTCTGAGAGCAGCACCCTACTGCTGTCAGAATACACACAATAAGCAGGCTTTCTCCCCCTTTCTATGTCGGTGTTAAAGAGCTGTTGGGGGATGCCCCTACTATTAGGCTGCACTGCACCACAGCAGCCAATTCCAAGATTGAATAAGTGTCTAAAAAGTGGCATGCGTGTATAGAAATGTCCTCATACAAATAGTACCCCTTCCAGGAATAAGGGGGACACCAAGCCCCATACTATCTTGCTCCCCATGTAGTCTGGGCATTCGGGGGGCTCCACTTCACTGCTTTCCCCTCATAAACTCTAACATTGTATGTATAGCCTACCACCCTCTCACAGAGCTGATACATTTTGACCCCAGATCTGACACACTTACTGAGGAGATATTGCTTGAATACAAGGTGACCAGAAGAATTAATGAAGGACTCATCTAAGCAGATGTTTTGTGGGGGCGTATACACATCTGCACATTTTTGGGACCAGTAGTTTACAAGGAGCCAACTTTTGTGGGCTGATCATAGTCAGGGTCACCCCGAGGATGGCAGAGTATTGTCATTAACCACTTCCAGACCGGGCACTTTTACCCCCTTCCTGACCAGGGAGATTTTCAGCTTTCAGCGCTATCACACTTTGAATGACAATTGCGCGGTCATGCAACACTGTACCCAAATGAATTTTTTACCATTTTTTTGAGACAGATAAAGCTTTATTTTTGTGATATTTATTCACCGCTGAGATTTTTATTTTTTTGCTATGTAAATGAAAATGTCCAAACATTTGTATTAAATTTTGCAAATAAATAATATTTCATCATAAATCCTGGCCAAAATTTATTCCGTTATCTTTTTAGTAAAAAAAAAAAATCCAAATTAGTTTATAACCAAACATTATAATTTTTAAAACTTTTTTTCATTTTTTTTTTTTTTTATATTATTATATTTATTTTTATTTTTTTTACATACTGTCACTCTAGCAGTGCAGTGTCACCATGGTGACACTGTACTACATGTGGGGGGTGATGAAGATTTTTTTTTTCTACACTGATTGCTTTTACACCCATATAGGATGTAAAAGCAATCATTTCTCTTTCTCTCTGTCTGCATTCTTGCAGTCATTGAGAAGTACTGAGTGAGCTGTTATTGGTCACAGCTTGTCACATGGTACAAGGCTGTTGTGAATAGCCCTGTACCATGTGATCTCTGTGATCATTCACAGATTTCACACGTAGTAGGCAATGATGTCACAAGTGACATCTTTCTTACTACTTTGCATGTGATCACTGATTGGCCAATCAGTGATCACATGATGAGGACCTCGTACAGAGGTCCTGCCCAATGACCTGTGTTTCTCTGTGTCTGGAGAACACAGCAGGCACCAGATCACGGTGCTGCACGCTCCCAGGGAGCGCGCACAAGCAGGAGGTGGGGAGGCTGTTTATAAATGGCCACCCAACCCTGCAGTGCCACCATCTGGCCGTTTATATAGCACGGCCAGTCGGGAAGTGGTTAAAATGTATAAAAAGCATTATATTCTCATATCTATGCCTGACCATTGCAACAGAGAACTCGAGCATATGATGAGTCGGGACTGTGAACCAATATGATTGCAATTCATTCTCTTTTATAATGCCCATGTTGCGGGTTAGGCCTCAAAATGTTAAACTCAGAAACCATAATACGTTTCCAATTGGATGGTCTGGCAAGGTATGAATTCAGGTTGGCGGCAATGTACTGATCAGCATAAAGATTGCTTTAGTCCGCAATGAAATTATACAGTTCGTCTGTGAAAAACAGCTATGAATAATTCAAGGGGAGTAGGGAAATTTGCTGTTTCCCCCTGAATTCCAGGTTGGTCAGTCCATGGGGGAAGTACGGGTGCTGCAGAATTTGAGGACTGCCAATCAGGATCTGCAAACACACAATCCGGAAGGACACTATGGGCTCTACAGGCCTGTGTGCAAATTCTTGGTGGCTGCGGGATGCTACTAGTGCTAGTCGCCTCACCAACTTGGACTGCTCTTCTGGGACTCACCACATCCTCATGAGATGCTGCAGTGCTGGTGTGTAAAAGGCCAGGATATACTAGGCTGCCGGTGCCCACCAGCTCACAAAAAGGTAGTGCAATAGTTGTTCTGGCACTCTGCTGCATATGAGAATAATCGTGCATTTTTAGCAGCTCAGCAACCTAGGCATGGAGTCGGGTACACCTGACCTTAGCAGGAACCTCTTCTCTATCATCTGAGCTATCTTTCAGGATGCCACTGCTTTCTACAGGTTTGTATTCTGATCCTGATTCTGACAGTGAGAACCCCCCTTCATTCTCCTCTGACATGCTCAGATTCCTGTAGGCCTCTTCACTAGTGTACTTTTCTTTGGACATTTTGGCCACTAAAGTTATAGGTATGTAGTGTGACTCGCAGGAAAAAGAGCTCCTGGCTGTCAGGGACTGCTTGAACCTCTACAAATAAAATTTACCTGCAAGTGCTAGCAGAGATCAGGTCTGATTCTGCTAATGCTGCGGTTTTGTGTGCAATGTATCAGAGGGGACAGTGATCTATTGACACTGCACTTGGGGGGGCTGGATGCAAGTACTGGAGGGTATCAAGGCTGACCCTGCAAACGCTCCATTTTTGGGGACACTATACTATTGTGGATGCTAGTATAGTTCTGATCAAAGATACTGATCCCTTCAGACACTATACTAGCAATGGCAGTTATAGTGTGTCTGTGATAGTGGGTCAGGCAATCAGAGAGATAGCTGTGGATGGTGGTAATGTGGTGGACAATCTGATGCTATCTGGGAGGGACACTGATGCTATCTGACATCACCTGTGATACTAATACAGTAAAACAAAATCTGTAAACTGTACTAATGACACCGGTGACAGGGCAGTGAAAGGGTTAACTGGAGGGTGATCAAGTGGTTAAATGTGCTTGCCTAGGTGTTAGTAAGTGTAGGTGTGCTGTTTGTACTCACACAGGTCTGCTCTCTGGGGGCTCCAGGAGAGAAGATCCGTGCAGTTCCCGTGTCTGTGTTTACAAATATGGGGACATGGGCTGATCTGTGATTCGGTACAGGTGATCAGCAGGTCTAGGCCAAAAATCATTGGCCCGTACATGATAATCATCTTATGCTGTACCGAATGACAGCACAGTGAGGGGCTCATACACGTACATGTATGTAATCTGGAGCAGCAGGGTTGCCCTTGAACTGGATAAAGTGCAATTGTTTGCCAACGATCTTTTGCTAGTTTTTGTCCAACCCAACACCTCCCTGCCAGTCCTATTCTCTGTACTCCATACATTTCCCTTTCCAATGCAGCAGTCGTCTCTTTACAACAGAATGATAGTTTCCTTGGTCCACCTCCTACCTGGATTATTTGGGCATTCATCTCCCTCGCTCGTACAACACACTCCATGAGGCCAACTACATCCCCACTTTCAAATACCTGAAAGTCCTACTTCTGTCCTGGACTCATCTTCACCTCTCCTGGATAGGGAGGATCAGTGATGAAAAATTGACAATTTTACCAAAACTCCTTTACTCATGTAGCCCTACCCGCTAAAGTTTTGGGTCCCTCTATAGTCCTGCACAGCCAAGCAACACACATTTTCACACAGACTTGCATGCAGGAGTCAGTTTTTGTGATTTTATTAGGGGATTGTACCTTGGATAGGGTAAGGGGTGTACAGGATGCCCAATGGAACTGCGGAAATGAGGACAACTTCCTGAACTACGTACAAGTCTTTACACAAAAAAAATCCTTTTCTTGTTAAGCTATCCAGCATCTTGTACCACCCTAGACTTCAGATTAATTCTCCTCCCATCCAGCTATGTGAGAGAAATCCCTGAGCTGGGGATCCAGTGCCTGCCATGTTAGAGTAAGGCAGTCCTGGATAGTTGCTAATCTGGATTCCCTCTAGAGTGCTCCTTCCACTATCTGGTCCAGGGGGTGCAGGTTTACTCACTTGGGCCTTCTCCTGTGCTGCTGGTGGGTCGTTGGCTGCTACCAGGCCTTCTAGCTGGGCAGCACCTTCCCTGCCTTACAGGTGGTCCTCTCTCAGCAGGCCGGTAAAGTCCCAAGCTTTTCCTCTTCCAAGGTCTTTCTGCCTGGAGGTGAGCCCCTCTGCCATCTGGGCCCCCTCCCAGGCTCCTGTTCTCCAGCCTTATATCCTCCTCTTTCACTTGAACTCTGCCACTGGTGAGCAGGCTCGGTTACTCTTAGAGTATGTCCTGGCCCCTTGCCAAGCCTCCTGTTGGGGATTTGCCAGGATCCTCTAAGAGTACAGACCAGCCACTCCTCACCTCCACCCACTGCTTCCAGAACTTTCTCCAAAGTTTTAGCGCAGGAGGAAGTTCCAGAAGGCTTATCTGCAGAGCCTTTCAGCCCTGACTCAAATTTGACCCATCTGGCTATCACACCCAGGATGCTACTCAGCCCTCTATCTAACAATTAGAGCTAGAGCTCCCCTAAGCTGACTAGGAGGGTGCTATACTTATCTCATACTCTACCAATCCCCATCCCCTCCTATACTCTCAAATCTTTTTAAAATCAGGTCTTGCGATTCAAATGGGCAAAGGGCCACAAATCTCAAGCCATACTATGTTTATACATAAGAAACAAGGTTTGGGCTTGGAGGTTCCAGTTTGTAATAAATATTTCTTGGTGCCCAGATTACCCCACTAACCTCCCTTTACACCACAATACATGGCTCCTTATGGGTTGACTTAGAAGCATTGCTCTGTTCTCAAACTTCTTGTCATTCTCTCCCATGGCTTCCTCTAAAATCCAGACCTACGTCTATCAGCCTCTTGATGGGTCACACGCTCTGCACCAGGGGCTCTAATAAATATTCCAGCAACTTAATATCACCTCACAGAAATTTAGGAAAAATACCAACACCTCACCCACTCAACTTTTTTGTTTCCTACAAATTAAACATTGGATGACCACCATAATTACTAACAAAGATCTTTCCTTGTTTGAACATATTGTATCTGCTACTGCACTCCTCTTTCCTCCAAACTTATCTCAATTATCTGTTCCCAACTGAACGACCTTAAAAGTCCTAGAGGCCACATTTATGTCCATAAGGGGGAACATGACCTTAGAGACACTAGAGACAAGGAAGACTGGATACAGATTTGGATCAGGATAGGCTCGTGCCCTAACAACATGCTTACTCTTGATTCAGGCATTAAATGCATTTCCAGGTGGTCTATGTCCCAACCCATTTAGCACACTGTCACGGATAAAAAACGCACACCCACGGCGACTAGCTAACCGAGGCGTGGTCTATCCGGGAATGAGGGGAACTTACTATGAACATATAAGATGGGCCGTGATACACTTTCACAGCCCGCACTACCTCTGGCCACCACTAGAGGGGGACTTCACTCCAATCTAGCTGGCTGGCCACTCACAGGCAGAGACAAATCCTATATATGATCTGGTGCACTCTAAGGGTTGGGGAGCAGTCTACCAATTAGCACATCCTTCTAGGATTCCTCCAGCTATCCTACAAGCTAGAACCCCGGTGTTAATCACTCTTCCACTGTTCACACACCACCACACCAGACACACCACACACGGTAGCTTGCCACCACCTAACAGTTTGTCCGCAGACTGGTCTGCTGGGTCACCACACACCCACAGATCTCCGTCTGGCAGATCTGCTACTTTACAATCTTCATGCAATATGTCAACACGCAGTACAATTGCATACAGATTGGCAATGAACTTAGACTGAGCACATAGACTCTACAATACAACAATCTCTCCGGAGGTATGAGCCCTGTGGTTATCGTTCAGAAATTACATTCATTTTAAAATTGAATGTTAAAAGTGAGAGATAATTTTAAAACGACATTCGTCCATTCTTTGAATGTTCAAAGAATATTCGTATCACTTTTCTTAAGAATATTCTCGTCCAAAAATCTACACATGTATGGTCAGCTTTAGACTGAGCACATAGACACTACAATACAACAATCTCTCCGGAGATATGAGCCCGAGCTTAGTACACAGAAGTCACTTGTTCAATTTATGATTTAATATCCTAAAAGCGGGCGGAGCATAAAATATGTACAAAGAAAAAAAGTTACAGAAAATACAAAAAGACACACAATTGGCTATTCGCTATGAGATAAAAAGGAAATAAAAACAGAAATACAACTTTTAGCAAGAGTTATCCTGCGACTGGAGCAAGTCAGAGAAAGTCCGCGATTCACCAGTCATATGGAACCGACTCCGTACGAATCACACCGTCCATATCTCAGGGACCTCAATTTATTGAAATATGGATGTGGGTGGGATTTTATCCCTTGGCCAATCAGCCCTGGGGGGTGTTCTTGTACCAGCCCACAGGACATTCTGTGTTCTGAAGTGTCCATAGCTGAGTGGGCCAGGGACAGTTCCAGTGGCTGAGTCAAGGATAGAGTTCCCAACACCAGCGTATCAGTCCGATCATGACAGTACCAATCATTGTTCAACTGTCGCAATCAGGTGCCATATAATTGTTTTGTGTATTTCTCCGGGATTCTACAGAAGCTACAAATACATTTTTACATGGACATGGAGCCTAAAATGTGTCCAATCAGAAGGAAGTATTTCCATCTCTCTGCAACTAATATTTTAGCTTTTATGAGAGAGGAAATAGATTCCTCTGATCTGTGGATATAAATCAGAGCTGGCAGACCTTTCAGAGCCACTCCTGGTCTCCTGCTGGTTGGCTATGGCTAGAGCTCTTCTTTTAGAATTCAAGAAGGTGAGACATCCATGTCCACCCCGATGTGAAAGTTGTATTGGCATCTCGGTGTCACTCCTGGCCTAGAAGCTGCTCTGTCCTTTCACATGCTAATTGGTGAACATATGTCTCTGACTGAATACTGTATCTCTAATAACATGGAATGAAACTAGATCTACAATCACATCCTTCTACAGATCACGTCACATCTCAGCTACTGGCAGAACTACCCGACTCTCACATTTATGTTACAATGTTCCTGGCCACTGAACCCTTTTTGCTGAGCCGTATATGACATCCTCCTGACCAATGACCACTGAAATCTAAATGTTGGGCTGTAAAAGACTTGATCTTCCCAATGTACATTGTACCATGAGCTGCATATGACATACTACTTCTGACCACTTCACGCTGTATGAGGGCTGTATATGAAATACTCCTCACCACTGCATGCTGTACTGTATATGAAATACTCCTGACCACTGCACTCTGTACTGTATATGAAATACTCCTGACCACTGCACTCTGTACTGTATATGAAATACTCCTGACCACTGCACTCTGTACTGTATATGACATACTACTTCTGACCGCTTCACGCTGTATGAGGGCTGTATATCATATACTCCTGACCACTGCACTCTGTACTGTATATGAAATACTCCTGACCACTGCACTCTGTACTGTATATGAAATACTCCTGACCACTGCACTCTGTACTGTATATGAAATACTCCTGACCACTGCATGCTGTACTGTATATGAAATACTCCTGACCACTGCACTCTGTACTGTATATGAAATACTCCTGACCACTGCATGCTGTACTCTGAGATGCCAATCATATACTCCTGACCACTACACTCTGTACTGTATATGAAATACTCCTGACCACTGCACTCTGTACTGTATATGAAATACTCCTGACCACTGCGCTCTGTACTGTATATGAAATACTCCTGACCACTGCATGCTGTACTGTATATGAAATACTCCTAACCCCTGCACTCTGTACTGTATATGAAATACTCCTGACCACTGCACTCTGTACTGTATATGAAATACTCCTGACCACTGCATGCTGTACTGTATATGAAATACTCCTGACCACTGCACTCTGTACTGTATATGAAATACTCCTCACCACTGCACTCTGTACTGTATATGAAATAGTCCCGACCACTACATTCTGTACTCTGAGATGTCAATCATATACTCCTGACCACTGCACTCTGTACTGTATATGAAATACTCCTGACCACTGCACTCTGTACTGTATATGAAATACTCCTGACCACTGCACTCTGTACTGTATATGAAATACTCCTGACCACTGCATGCTGTACTCTGAGATGCCAATCATATACTCCTGACCACTACACTCTGTACTGTATATGAAATACTCCTGACCACTGCACTCTGTATTGTATATGAAATACTCCTGACCACTGCGCTCTGTACTGTATATGAAATACTCCTGACCACTGCACTCTGTACTGTATATGAAATACTCCTGACCACTGCACTCTGTACTGTATATGAAATACTCCTGACCACTGCATGCTGTACTGTATATGAAATACTCCTGACCACTGCACTCTGTACTGTATATGAAATGCTCCTCACCACTGCACTCTGTACTGTATATGAAATAGTCCCGACCACTACATTCTGTACTCTGAGATGTCAATCATATACTCCTGACCACTGCACTCTGTACTGTATATGAAATACTCCTGACCACTGCATGCTGTACTGTATATGAAATACTCCTGACCACTGCACTCTGTACTGTATATGAAATACTCCTGACCACTGCATGCTGTACTGTATATGAAATACTCCTGACCACTGCACTCTGCACTGTATATGAAATACTCCTGACCACTGCACTCTGTACTGTATATGAAATAGTCCCGACCACTACATTCTGTACTCTGAGATGTCAATCATATACTCCTGACCACTGCACTTTATTTGCAGGGCTATATGAAATAGTCTCCTGACCACTGCACTCTGTACTGTATATGAAATAGTCTCCTGACCACTGCATGCTGTACTGTATATGAAATACTCCTGACCCCTGCACTCTGTACTGTATATGAAATACTCCTCACCACTGCACTCTGTACTGTATATGAAATAGTCCTGACCTCTGCATGCTGTACTGTATATGAAATACTCCTGACCACTACATTCTGCACTCTGAGATGTCAATCGTATACTCCTGTCAAGAATCCCACACCCTCCCTAACATCACTGTGCACCTCCTTTGGAGGCAGAGCTGGAAAGCAGAGAGTGCAGAGTCTGGAGGAGGACCAGAGGAGGAGTGGAGTCAGTTACCAGAGTCTGCTGATTGCTGAGATGGGGGAAGGCAGAGATGAGGGGGTGCTGCAGCTGCACTTGGTTCACAAGCTGTATATAATAGACTCCTGACCCCTGCACTCTGTACTGTATATAACAGACTCCTGACCCCTGCACTCTGTACTGTATATAATAGACTCCTGACCCCTGCACTCTGTACTGTATATAATAGACTCCTGACCCCTGCACTCTGTACTGTATATAATAGACTCCTGACCCCTGCACTCTGTACTGTATATAATAGACTCCTGACCCCTGCACTCTGTACTGTATATAACAGACTCCTGACCCCTGCACTCTGTACTGTATATAATAGACTCCTGACCCCTGCACTCTGTACTGTATATAACAGACTCCTGACCCCTGCACTCTGTACTGTATATAATAGACTCCTGACCCCTGCACTCTGGGCCATTATTCATGATTAACAGTAAACTGATGACCTGTAAAGGCTTTCGAAGTCATCTATGAGTCATTTTTGGATACCAGATTTTCATCATTGCACCGACACACAATTTTTTTTGTTACTGTTTATTATATTTTTACTTTTAACAAGACTGTAGTCATAAAACTAAGGAATTAGTAAAGCTGGAAATCTGATTGGTCAGGAAGCCTCTAACAGCATGAAAAGTTGATCATCCAAAGGGGGGCTCTAAAACACCCCAACCGAGCCTAAATACTAGTACAATAAGTAACCATATTCATTACTTCTACTATTTTGTTCTTCCTGGGTATTCCCATTTGGGGTAATGTGGGTATAAACCATCTGAAGCAAGAAGATTTTCTCTCTATACTCTTCCCCCCCCTCCTCAGATCCCCTCCCCCCTTCTCTTTCCCCCCCAATCCACCCCATCCCTCCCTCCCATTCTTACCTAACCCTTGGTCCCATTCTAGCCCTGGAATCAGTTGTGGTACATTACCTCTCGATTCCTTGCCTGAGGTGTATATCAGGGTGTGCTTCTTCCCCACATGAGAGCTGGGATGTCCAGCAACATTCATCTAGAAGACATTTCCCGCACTCAAGACACAAATATACCTCGAGAGTTTTGCGGGACCCCTGATGTACAGGAAGACAGGACTTCAGTGAGGAACATTTCCCTCACTCAGGACAGGAAAGTGGCTTCTCTCCTGTGTGAGATCTCTGATGTTTGTAAAGACTGGACTTCCATGAAAAACATTTCCCGCACTCAGGACAGGAATATGGCATCTCCCCCGTGTGACATCTCTGATGTGTGTAAAGATTGAACTTTTGTGAAAAACATTTCCCGCACTCAAGACAGAAATAAGGCTTCTCCCCCGTGTGAGATCTTTGATGTGTGTAAAGCATAGACTTCTGTGTAAAACATTTCCCGCACTCAAGACAGGAAAAAGGTTTCTCCCCTGTGTGAGATCTCTGATGTGTATAAAAATGTGACTTGTGTGAAAAACATTTCCCACACATAGGACAGGAAAATGGCTTCTCCCCTGTGTGAGATCTCTGATGTGTATAAAAATGTGACTTATGTGAAAAACATTTCCCGCACTCAGGACAGGAAAATGGCTTCTCCCCTGTGTGCAATCTCTGATGTGCAGAAAGATTGGACTTGTCTGAAAAGCATTTCCCGCACACAGTACAAGAATACGGCTTCTCCCCCGTGTGAGATCTTTTATGCAAATTAAGTTTGGATTTAGAACGGAAATCTTTCCCGCACTCAGGACAGGAGAAGCTCTTCCCTGTTGGAAGGCCGGCCCGGTCCCGCACAGTCTGAGGTTCCTCAGGATACGAGGAATCCGATGGTCCATCTACACTGGGTGGTGCCGGATGGACATTGGAGGGAGCCGGGTTTTCTCCTGGACTATACTGTGTGATGTCCTCATCTTCTACTTTCCAGTCTGGAGACAAAGTGAGACAATCCTCGGAGGTTTTCCTCATCTCCCGGCCATGGACTAAAATACAAAGACAAAGTGGGGGGAGGGGGGAAGAGGAGAAGTCAGGACTATGGAATGTACAACATAGAGTATATAGTGCAGGGGTCAGGAGTATGTAATGTATAATATAAATGTTTACTGTAGACAAGTTGCAGAGATCCCACACCGCTGCCTCCCATCTCCTGAGACTGCACTCAGTGACTTGGGTCTGAGACACTACAGACATATCCCTCCACCCGGCACAGCCAGCAGACCACAGAGCAAGGAACCCTGGGAGAATTGTTCTGTCAGAGATCTTACTAGACCCGGGCATGGGGGTAGAAGACGCAAAGCACATAATCGAGGTCAATCAACATTTTGCTGCCAGCTGATCCCCAGAACCTCCATAAATCCAGTCTAGATACATAAATTGTGTCTGCAGCACAGAGAAGGAAGATTATCCGAGAGAAATCCAGGAATACAGGACGGGGAACACAGCTCAGGAAAGTGACCAGGGGATTACAGGCTGATATCACCCAGTCCCCGCCCTACTCTGGACCAATCAGTGAGCAGTATGGGTGGAGGAATGGATTTAGTGTTCATGACCCACCTGTGCTGATCTCTGTAGGAGTGTCCTCCTCTATAAATGTCCCCGTTATTCCATCCTCCTCCATAGACTGCTGATCATCCCTCACATACGCCTCTTCTTCTTCTGCTTTCACCTCAACTTTTATATCTATCAGATCTTCAACCTAAAACAAAATAATATTAGAAGAGCTCATCTCTAAAACATAAACTCCAATATTGTGACATCACATAAAAAAAATCACTTCTATGAGACCATATTCTAGATTCTCCGCCCCACCAACCTTGTAATGGTGAGGGATGGTGTGACCTTCCTGTGTGGAATCCCGGGAATACAGAGGACGGGGACATCTCTCTGGTGGGTTCCTGGTATTAGGTGGCTCCATCATATCCTTGTGTCCTTCTGAAAACTCCTCCATCACTCCATACTCCTCATCCTCCTCTTTATACTCTTCTTTAACAACAATAATATAATCATCAAGGTTTCCACTCTGAATATATAATAAAAATGACATCAATGGTAACAATGCAGATAATGTACAGATCCTAATGATACTATCAGTGATTGTTCCTCATCTATCTGATGATAGTGAGGGATGGTGTGACCTTCCTGTGTGGAATCCCGGGAATACAGAGGACGGGGACATCTCTCTGGTGGGTTCCTGGTATTAGGTGGCTCCATCATATCCTTGTGTCCTTCTGAAAACTCCTCCATCACTCCATACTCCTCATCCTCCTCTTTAAATTCTTCCTTAACAACAATATTATAATCCCCGAGGATTCCATTCTGAATATATAATAAAAGTGACATCAATGGTAACAATGCAGATAATGTACAGATCCTAATGATACTATCAGTGATTGTTCCTCATCTACCTGATGATGGTGAGGGATGGTGTGACCTTCCTGTGTGGAATCCCGGGAATACAGAGGACGGGGACATCTCTCTGGTGGGTTCCCATGACTGGACCCATCTGTAGGAAACACACACACTGACTGAATCCATTGTTTCTATGTGTTTATCAGATGATGGGGAATCTAGGTGGATCCTCCGTACTGCTCTCTCCTTTACAATAAAGTCTCCTCTTACCCGGTGATGTGAGGGGCGGCTGATTGTCCATCATGACGTCCTTGTAGAGATCCTTGTGTCCTTCTAAATACTCCCACTCCTCCATGGAGAAATAGACAGTGACACCCTGACACCTTATAGGAACCTGACACACACAATGATACAGTCACCATCCAGACACATCCCTTGTCTGTTACTGGAGAATGTCCCAGAATTCCCGGCACCGCTCACCTCTCCTGTCAGCAGCTCAGTGATCTCTCTGGTGACTTCTAGAATCTTCTTCTTCTTTCTCTCTTCTATCAGGGAGGGAGGTGGAGGCAATGTGATGTCATATGATCTCCAGACTTCACAGGAGGAAAACTCTACATCTGAACACAAATAGTCACATCAAATGATATTCCCAGAATCCTCCTCACCTCTCCATTCAGGTCTCCATTTTATTAAAGCCCCACTTCAGGCTGAGGTATAATTCCCCCCACAGGACCCCCACACTACGCAGGGTATAAGGAATTCTGACGTCATTACACACAACACAGGACCAACAGTTCTGATTTGCTTATGAGGATGCCAAGGGCCCCCACATCCTAAGACCATAGAATAAGAAGAAAGGAGATAAATTATTATTATTATTATACAGGATTTATATGGCACCAACAGTGTGCTCAGCGCTGTACAAAATGAAGGCAGACATTACAGTTACAATACAATTTGGCAGCAGAGGAAGCAGAGGGCCGGCTTGTTAGAGCTGACAATCTAGGAGATCATTCCTTTATGTCTAATACATTTTTAATTCCATCTGTTCCATGTTACATGTCAGTGATGGTGATGTCACAGTGTCCATGGTAACCCCACGGGGCCATCCAGTCTTGTTGTTTCTGCTATGTTAGCCTTCAGTTCCATCCTTTCCCAGATATCTTCATTTATGTCCTTTTCTAGCTCTCCTGTACCTGATGCCAGTTACCTACAAACCAGTTTTGATGCCAAACTTCGATTTAGGATTTGTCAGTCTTTTAGTTTTAATTGCATTTTAGTCATCTGAATTATTTTAGTTTTAGTCGTATTTTAGTCGACTCAAATAGTTTAGTCAACAAAATGAACACGGCTTGAAACTGCAGCCGAGGGCCGGAAACAGCCCTTTGCTTGCCTTTATCTAGCCCCTGGGGCACTATTCCCCCCATTGACACCAATGATGGGGCATCATTTCTGACTCTTACACCAACAATAGATCACTATCTCCCCCACCAATACCACCGATGGGGCACTATTCCTTCCACTGACATCAACCACAGGGCACTATTCCCCCCATTGACACCAATGATGGGGCATCATTTCTGACTCTTACACCAACAATAGATCACTATCCCCCCCCCACCAATACCACCGATGGGGCACTATTCCTTCCACTGACATCAACCACAGGTCACTAGTCCCCCAATGACACCAATGATGGGACACGGTTTACTCCCACTGATGCCAGGATGTTTTCTACTATCACTGTCCACAGTCAGACCCCCTGAAGTCTGAAGACAGTAAACTGGCCCTTTGTTTAGAAAGTTTGGAGATCCCGCTATATGATGTCATTTTATCGGTCATTCCTAAAGGGAAATTAGGAGGAGGAGCTGTGAGGTCAGTGTGATGTCATAGGACTCTCTGACTCTGGATGGAGGGACATCGGGGGGAGGAGGAGCTGTGAGGTCAGTGTGATGTCATAGGATTCTCTGACTCTGGATGGAGGGACATCGGGGGGAGGAGGAGCTGTGAGGCCAGTGTGATGTCATAGGATTCTCTGACTCTGGATGGAGGGACATTGGGAGGAGGAGCTGTGAGGTCAGTGTGATGTCATAGGACTCTCTGACTCTGGATGGAGGGACATCGGGGGGAGGAGGAGCTGTGAGGTCAGTGTGATGTCATAGGATTCTCTGACTCTGGATGGAGGGACATTGGGAGGAGGAGCTGTGAGGTCAGTGTGATGTCATGGGAATTCTCTCACTCTGGATGGAGGGACATTGGGAGGAGGAGCTGTGAGGTCAGTGTGATGTCATAGGATTCTCTGACTCTGGATGGAGGGACATTGGGAGGAGGAGCTGTGAGGTCAGTGTGATGTCATAGAATTCTCCATCCCCCGCAACTAATAAAAGTGGTATAATCCATTAGTATAGACTGATGAGGTGAGAAGGTGACACATCTCCACAATGAGGAGAATGTTCCGGCCCCGGAAGTGGGGGAATGTTCTGCCCCTGAAGGGGTTAATCTGGGTTCCAACACTATATATGTGTGTATCATCATCTGCTGGAGATAAAAGATGTCACAGTGACTATGGAGGAAGAGGACGGACGTGACTATGGAGGAAAAGGACGGACGTGACTATGGAGGAAGAGGACGGACCTGACTGTGGAGGAAGAGGACGAACCTGACTGTGGAGGAAGAGGACGGACGTGACTATGGAGGAAGAGGACGGACGTGACTATGGAGGAAGAGGACAGACGTGACTATGTAGGAAGAGGACGGACGTGACTATGGAGGAAGAGGACGGACGTGACTATGGAGGAAGGACATGAAGGGGGGTTACTGGGTATAAATAGGAAATCTAGATTGTAAGCTCCCAGGATCAGGGCCCTCATATCCCTCTTGTATTGAACTGTATTGTTGCTGTATTGTCTCCCATTATAATGTAAAGTGCTGAGCAAACTGTTGGCGCCATAAATCCTGTATAATAATAACATCTTATTACCTCCTTTTCTGCCACTTCCACCAACGTCTCCTCTCTGCTTCCTCCTGCCTCACATCTTACCCGGAACTTCCTGTGTGTACATTACATCACTTCCTTACTGTGACTAACTTCACTTCCTGTCTGTACCTGACATCACTTCCTGTCTGTACCTGACATCACTTCCTGTCTTCCATAGAGACTTCCTGTCTGGGTAGAAGTGAGATCCCCACCTTGTGGAGCTCAGAGGAACTGCAGCCCTGAGAAGCGTCTGGTAGTGTGACCCCGGCCTTGTGCTGGGTGTGTATGGACTGTAGATCCTTATAGAGGGGTCACCTCCACTCCCACCAAGGGGGACAGAAATATATGATTGCCTAGTCCAGCCTTTCTCAGTCACGGTCCTCCAAAGGTTTCTCGGGGCTCCTTCAGCAATGAACAATTCCTGTGTGAATCTGTCAGATTACAAGTCCCCATTATCTGGGTAAGGGGGTGTCAATCATCGCACGTCGCTGACATTTATAAATCTAGAGCAGAGTATGAAATGTTCTGCAGATGACATTTCCCTCCCGGATTCCTTCCCCCAGACCCCACAGTACATAGCGCCCCCTCCTGTGTTGTGGGGGGACTCTGGAAATGAAGTTTTATCGGCAGCTCAATGTGTGTCATTATCGGTCACTCTGCTGTCACCCCATCCGGTGTTCTCCCAGGTTTGTGTTAGTAGAAGAACATCATGTGACCGTGTATTCCTGGAACTCTTCACACTCAGCCGATGCGGGGCCGCTGCGTTTTTCAATGTCCGGCTTGTCACATCTTTAGTGCAGGTTTGGGGTGGTAAGAAAACGCTCCAAGAACGCCCCTCCCCATTGAAATCAATGGAAAACGCCGCAGAACAAACCAACAATGCCCCCACGGTGAGGGTTTGGTGCGGATTTTGAGTCACATGATCTTTAAGAAGTGCAATGCAAACACGGTAAAAACATGGCAGAAATGCAGCAAAAAGTCATACGTGTCCCGCGATCAGTGTGGGAGGAGCCTTCATGTCACTTTTGTTGCAGCACATTCTACAGTGAGAATGGAAACAATTCATAACCCCTCCCCCACCGCAACAAAACGCATCCCAGACTCCTACACACTGCAAAACCAGCTCTGGCAGTGAGAGGGTTAATGTGGGCTAGATGGGATCCCTCTGCTGGGGTGACATTAGAGCTCCCCCTAGCTGCAGCCTGGTAATAACATTGCTGGGAGGTCTATTCATTTCTCTGCTCCATACTTCCTGTCTTTATATCTGAATTCCATCTTTATATGAGCAGAAAATGAATGGAATAGTAAATCTAATCATAATCCCGCCCCAGAGTACTGCTCACCAAGTCCCGCCCCCACAGAGTACTGATCACAAAGTCCCACCCCCACAGAGTACTGCTCACCAAGTCCTGCCCCCACAGAGTACTGCCCACCAAGTCCCGCCCCCACAGAGTACTGCTCACCAAGTCCCGCCCCCACAGAGTCTTATTCTCCCAAGTCCCACCCCCACAGAGTACAGACACATAGAAAGGGAAATGGGAGCTAATAGGCTGCAGGAGATCGGCTGAGACATAGAGAGGGAAATGGGTGCTAATAGGCTGCAGGAGATCTGCTGAGACGTAGAGAGGAAAATGGGTACTAATAGGCTGCGGGAGATCTGCTGAGACATAGAGAGGGAAATGGGAGCTAATAGGCTGCGGGAGATCTGCCGAGACATAGAAAGGGAAATGGGAGCTAATAGGCTGCGGGAGATCTGCCGAGACATAGAGAGGGAAATGGGAGCTAATAGGCTGCAGGAGATCTGCCGAGACATAAAGAGGGAAATGGGAGCTAATAGGCTGCAGGAGATCTGCCGAGACATAGAGAGGGAAATGGGAGCTAATAGGCTGCAGGAGATCTGCTGAGACATAAAGAGGGAAATGGGTGCTAATAGGCTGCAGGAGATCCGCTGAGACATAGAAAGGGAAATGGGAGCTAAAAGGCTGCAGGAGATCAGCTGAGACATAGAGAGGGAAATGGGTGCTAATAGGCTGCAGGAGATCCACTGAGACATAAAGAGGGAAATGGGCGCTAATAGGCTGCAGGAGATCCGCTGAGACATAGAAAGGGAAATGGGAGCTAATAGGCTGCGGGAGATCTGCTGAGACATAGAAAGGGAAATGGGTGCTAATAGGCTGCAGGAGATCTGCTGAGACAGTGAAATGTGTATGAAATGGATGGATGTGCAGACACTCCCAGAAGATGATGTCATTATGAGTGGATTGATATATATTTTTGCATTGTCCCCCCCAGAAGGATCAGGTTTGGCGGGATCGCTCTCATTAGCTATACATTTGTATTTTGTGTTCTGTGTTTGTAAGACTTTTCTATATGTAATAAGAGATGTTTGTTGAACAGTTGGTTACATAAGAGTTACATTTATTTCTTCTTCCTTTATTCAGTAATGTTTCATCTCCCGTAGTATCCCTGTAAGGTACATATTATACAGGAAGGGGGATTATGGGATGGATCTCGGGGCTGCAGTTCCTCTGAACTCCACAAGGTGGGGATCTCACCTATACTCACACAGGAAGTCTCTATGGAATACAGACAGGAAGTGATGTCAGGCACAGACAGGAAGTGATGTCAGGTGCAGACAGGAAGCAGAGAGGAGACGTTGGTGGAAGTGGCAGCAGAGGAGGTAATAAGATGTTATTTCCTATTTACACCCAGTAACCCCCCCCCGTCATGTCCGTCCTCTTCCTCCATAGTCACGTCCATCCTCTTCCTCCATAATCACGTCCGTCCTCTCCCTCCATAGTCATGCCCGTCCTCTTCCTTCATAGTCACTTCCACCCTCTCCCTCCATAGTCATCCCGTCCTCTTCCTCCATAGTCACTTCCACCCTCTCCCTCCATAGTCATGCCCGTCCTCTTCCTCCATAGTCATGTCCATCCTCTCCCTCCATAGTCACGTCCGTCCTCTTCTTCCATAGTGTCACGTCTGTCCTCTGCCTCCATAGTCATGTATTTCCTCTTCCTCCATAGTCACGTCCGTCCTCTCCCTCCATAGTCATGCCCGTCCTCTTCCTCTATAGTCACTTCCACCCTCTCCCTCCATAGTCATCCCGTCCTCTTCCTCCATAGTCACTTCCACTTTCTCCCTCCATAGTCATGCCCGTCCTCTTCCTCCATAGTCACTTCCACCCTCTCCCTCCATAGTTATGCCCGTCCTCTTCCTCCATAGTCATGTCCGTCCTTTCCCTCCATAGTAACGTTTGGTTAATTTGTTCAGTTTGGCCATTACTTTGAGGGTGGTAGGCCGATGATAGGCAGAGTTCCACTTTCAGGGTTTTACATAAGGCTCTCCAGAACCTGGAGGTAAATTGAACCCCTCGGTCTGACACGATATTGCTGGGCAGTTCGTGTAGCCTAACGATTTCCTTAATAAAAATATGTGCCGTCTCAGGCGCCAACGGAGTTCCTATCATTGGCAGAAAGTGGGCCATCTTGGATAGCCGATCTATCACTACTAGGATGGTAGCAAACCCCTCAGAGGGCGGCAAGTGTACAATAAAGTCCATTGTGATAATTCCCCAGGGATGATTAGGAATGGATAGGGGCCTCAGCAACCCCCATGCCTTGGCTTTGTCTCCCTTGCTACGTAGACATACTGTGCAGGATTTACTTAAGTTCTGCAGTCCTGACTTAAGCTGGGCCACCAAAATGATCGCTGGATCAGGTCCATTGTTTTTCAGCCAGTTGATGGTCGTGGAATGTCTTGAAAACTTGGGATCTTACCTCCTGGGGTACAAAGATCTTATCCTGGTGCCACAGAAAGCCATCCTGCCTTCTTAACGAGTTCTGCTCAGGTACGGTACACCGTGCAGATGCCTGTTCAATCAAAAGCTTCAGACTGGGCTGAATCAACAAAAGATTTTGGGCCGACAGGATGGTATCGGGGGCAAAGTTTCAACTGAATCTGGGAACATACGTGATAGAGCATCTGCTTTCCCATTCTTGGATCCTGAGCGGTAGGTCATGTGAAAATTGAAGATGGAGAAATATAGGACCCATCTAGCTTGCTGCGGTCTTAGGCGCTTGGCAGATCTTAAATATTCTAGATTCTTATGAACTATGAAGATCATGATTCAGTGACTAGCTCCTTCCAAAAGGTACCTCCATTCTTTGAACGCCATTTTGATCTCCAAAAGTTCCCTGTTGCCTATGTCGTAGTGCCTTTCAGCTTGGCTTAGTTTCTTAGAGCAAAACGCTACCCGATGGAGAAGAGCTTTTGGGCCTTGGCTCCTGTAGCCACCTCCGATGCTTCCACCTCCAGGATGAAGGAAGTGTTGGCTCTGGGTGTTGTAATACAGGAGCAGAAGTGAACTGCTTTTTTAACTGCTTGAAGGCTGTCTGTGCTTCCTGGCTCCAGAGAAAATGTGTATGCTGGCGAGTGAGTTGGGTAATGGGGGCTATAATGGTTGAGAAGCCCTTGATGAAATTCTGATAAACGTTGGCAAATGTTGGCTGCCCCTGGAAGCTGCTCAATAGGACAATAATATGATTGATGAGATGGTAAAGTGTCAGCTTTCTTTTTATCAAATACATCAAGGAAATGGAGGTAGGCAGGGGGAACGGATTGACTGGCATCTGATGTAGGCTGAACTGAGAGGCACACAGGGAAATTGGTGGGTGTGGGAGTGCCACAGTGCTGAATACAGTAATTTGATGGGAAGGTGACTTCTTTCTTGAGCCAGTTGATTTGTGGATTGTGAGCTTGCAACCAAGGTATTCCTAGGATGGCTGGAAACATGGGAGATCTCAGGATGTCAAAGCAGATGAATTCCTGATGGACAGAGTCAGTTGTGGCTAGGATGGGAATGGTTTCTTGGTAATGGGTCCTGAGCTAGGAGTGGTACCATCTGCTAGGAGTACATTAAACCTTTGTGTTTTAGGACGAAGAGGAATACCTAGGTTCTGGGCAAGGTTGATGTCCAAGAAAAAACTACAGGCTCCAGAATCAATGATTGCCCACAACTTGACTTCCTTTCCAGCCACCTGTAATGACATGGGTAGAACGACATGGGTGGTTAAGGTTCTGGATAACTGGAGATATGAAGGATGAGGCTGGCTGGACTTACTTGGTCGCACTGGGCAGTTGCATAAGAAATGGCCCATGGCCCTGTTACATAAATGTAAGATTTGAGTAGTTGAGATGTGATCAGTAGAAATATGTCATTGTAAATTTAGTTTCAGTCCATGTTATTAAAGATAAGTGTTCAGTATTCAGTCAGAGACATATGTTCACCAATTAGCATCTGAAAGGACAGAGCATGTCAATAAAACGTTGTCACCTATGTAGCCAGAGATTGCCACCTTCTTGAAATCTAAAAGAAGAGCTCCAACCATTTCAGCTTCGGGAAGCAGCAGGAGACCAGGAGAGGGCTCCACTTTGTCTGCTAGCTGTGATTTATATCCACAGATCAGAGGAATATATTTCATCTCTCATAAAAGATACAATATTAGTTGCAGAGAGATGAAAATACTTCCTTTTGATTGGACACACTGTAGGCTACATCTGCATGTAAAACTGTATTTATAGCCTCTGTAGAATCTCAGAGAAATGCAGAAAACAGTTATATGGCACCTGATTGCAACAGCTGAACAGTGATTGGTACTGTCGCGATCAGATTGATGTGCTGGTGTCGGAAATTCTATCCCTGACTTGGTGATTCAAACCGTTCCTGGTCCAATCGACTTTGGGTACTTCAGTACCCAGAACGTCCTGTGGGCTGGTACAGGGTTGATTGGCCAAGGGCTAATGTCCAGCCTATGTCCATATTTCAATAAATTGAGGACCCTGAGATATGGACGGGGTGATTCGTACAGAGCCCTTTCTATTTTACTGGCGAATCACGGACTTTCTCTAACTTGCTCCAGTCACAGGATAACTCTTAGTAAAAGTTTTATTTCTGCTTTTATTCCCTTTTATTTTATAGTCAATAGCCAATTGTGTGTCTTTTTGTATTTTCTGTATTATTTGTAACTTTTTATACTTTGTACATATTCTATGCACAGCTCACTTTCGGGATATTAAATCATAAAGTTAATAAGTGACTTCTGGATACTTAAGCTCGGGCTCATATCTCCGGAGAGATTATTGTATTACAGTGTCTATATATGCTCGGTCTAAGTTCATTGCCAATCTGTATGCAATTGCACTGTGTGTTGGCAGATTGCATGCAGATTGTAAAGTAGCAGATCTGCCAGACGGAGATCTGTGTGTGTGGTGGCCCAGCAGACCAGTCTGCGGACAAACTGTTGGATGGTGGCAAGCTACCGTTTGTTGTGTGACTGGTGTGGGGGTGTGTGGACAGTGGAATCGTCATTCACACCGGGGTTCTAGCTTGTAGGATAGCTGGAGGAATGCTAGAAGGGTGTGCCAATTGCTAGACTGCTCCCCAACCCTTAGATTGCACCAGATTGTATATAAGATTTGTATCTGCCTGTGTGTGGTCAGCCAGCTGGATTGGAGTGGAGTCTACCTCTAGTAGTGGCCAGATGCAGTGCGGGCTGTGAATGCGTATCATGGCCAGTCTTATATGCTCAAAGTAAGACCCTCTCATTCCCTCTTTACCCCAAGTCACGGCCGGACGTGCATGCCTCAGTTAGCTAGGTGCCGTGGGCATGTGTGTGCGGTGTGGATCCATGACAGCCCCGCAGTAAAGGCATAGGTTGCCTTGCCGTCTGCGTAATCTTTCCTCTGGAGATAAGGCAGGTCAGAGAAGGCCAATTAGCATGGGTTCTACTTCAGGAGTGCTGATAGGCGGAGAAATAGGGACAGAATCCACTGGTCTTGGAACCCTTGGCAAAGGGTCTGGGTATGTTCAGAATGTCTCTCCTGTAGCCGTTGATCCAATTAGGTAGCGAGTTGAATTAGATTCTCCAAGGAGGAGGGAGCTTCCACCCTAGCTAATTCATCCTTGAGGGACTCAGACAGACCTAGATGGAACTGGTATTTTAGGGCTGCGTCATTCAACCCGGTATTGGCGGACCATTTGCGGAATTCCACAATGTAGTCCTCCACATGCCGTCGGCCTTGTTGTAGAGCATGAAGGGTGGATTCAGCAGTAGAGGTCCTCTGGGGGTCATCATAAAGAGCTGCCATGGCTTCAACGAATGTGATCACTGAGTTTAGCGCTGGTTCTTTTTGTTCCAGTAAGCTGTGTGCCCATGATTGAGGCTCGTCAGATATGAGAGAAATGATGAACCCACGTTAACTGTCTCAAGTGAGAAGGTCCTGGGTTGCAGTGCAAAATACAACTCACAAGCATTCTTGAAGGCTCGGAATTTACGTCGGTCCCCAGGAAGCGTTCCGGAATGGTAACCCTGAGTAGTACCACAGCGGGTGTAACAGTGGAAAGTGAACTGGCTGGTTCCACTGTAGGGATAGGACTAGGCAATGGATTCTGGTCTGCAGAAGTCGCAGCAGTAGTGAGCGAATGAAGACGTCCCTCCAGCTGAAAATATTCCTCCTGCAGATCCTTGACCACTTGCGTAAGTGCCATCATCTGTTGGCACAGGGCCTCTAATGCGGAAGCACCTCTCTCGGCCTCAGACATAATGGCTGATTGATACTATCACGTACCTGGTGAGAGACGCCAATGGAGAGAGGGCTTCCCTTGCAGCTAAGTTCCAGACTCCCCTGAGAGTGGGACAGCAGGAGTCAGGACCAAAGTGGCACAGGTCACCTGTAGGAGTGCTTATTGGTGGTCCACCCAGGAGCACAGCTGATGCACTGAGATGAGGTCTGCAGACAGGTGGTGCCTGTGTGAGGTATGAAAGCCCTTCCGGGGAACAGGATTACTGGATAGCCGGTTGAAAGCCAAGGTCTGGTACTGGGTGGAGATCAGAACAGACATAGTCAGATGGGATAGCCGAGGTCATACACAGAGGAGCAAGAGAGAATATCTGTTAGCCAGCAGAGGTCAGGTCAGGGTTTAAGCAGAGAAGACAGGTCCAGGAGCAAGCCGAGTCGGTAACAGGAAATCACAGTAGCACAGGAACAGAAAATCACAGTTCACAGTAGAACAGGAACAGGAAATAACAGTAGAACAGGAACAAGGTACTGGGGAGCCAAAGATCAACCAGCACTTGAGAGTAGTGCAGGGCTTCCTTATAAATACTGTTTGCCACCAAATTTGAGCCAATGTGAACTTCTGCAGCCATGCAAGGTACTGGCAGGGTTGCCAGGTCTCCTAACACCTCTGCCAAGGACAGAGCCCTGACATCTGTCCCCTCTACCCTCCGGCACCCGCTGAACTGTGCCCACAGATGGGCAAGCAGAGCCAGAGAAGCATAGTAGGTACAGGGGAGGTTCACACACACGGGGTGGCAGAGGCTGGCACCTGAAAGGAGAGCCCTGTGGCTTGCCCTCAGCAGGGATAAAGATTAAACACAATACTTGCCCGGCCCCCAGAACTACATGTCCCGGGCGTCGGGTGATGTAAAGTGACCATCCCTGCATGATGAGCCGACATTGACCTCACAGCACTGCCTCAGAGCAAACTAGTCATAGGAAGGATCAGATTTATCATTCCTTGTCTGCAGATCTAAAACTCATCAAAACCAGTTCAGAGACCAAACAAACCCAACAGAGAAAAGGGGCCCCGGACCTCAAAATTGTAGTAAACACTAAACAGTCCAAACAAAATGTCTTCCCATGGGGGGAGTAGTTCTTCAATGTCCAGCAACCCTCCTATTCCCCCCTCATTTTCCATCAACTCCGGCCAAAAGTCATTAAGTTCCCCTTCCTGGACATCATGATGAGCCGACATTGACCTCACAGCACTGCCTCAGAGCAAACAGGTCATAGGAAGGATCGTATTTATCATTCCTTGTCTGCAGATCTAAAACTCATCAAAACCAGTTCAGAGACCAAACAAACTTGTCCTGCCAGATTTTTGATCTGGCAGGACAAGAGGGTCCCAGGACCTCAAATATGCATCAAACACTAAACACTCCAAACTAAATGTCTTCCCATGGGGGGAGTAGTTCTTCAATGTCCAGCAACCCTTCTATTCCCCCCTCACATCCACATCCTATTATTGTGTGACCAATACCATCCAAATCATTCTTACTTTCATTTCCCAAAGTTATCCGTCTACAAGGAGACCTGTATAGATCACATGATGGCACCAATGAGGATGGAGGAGGACCGGAGTCACATGACTGAGAAGATACTAAACCTCACCCTGGAGATCATCTACCTGCTGACCGGAGAGGTGAGGAGGATTCTGAGAGGTCACATGACATCACTCTCATCTCTATTAATAAACCACAGAGCTGACTGGAAAGGTGAGGAGGATTCTGGGAGGTCACATGACATCACTCTTATCTCTATTAATAAAACACAGACCTGACCGGAGAGGTGAGGAGGAATCTGGGAGGTCACATGACATCACTCTCATCTCTATTAATAAACCACAGAGCTGACTGGAAAGGTGAGGAGGATTCTGGGAGGTCACATGACATCACTCTCATCTCTATTAATAAAACACAGACCTGACCGGAGAGGTGAGGAGGATTCTGGGAGGTCACATGACATCACTCTCATCTCTATTAATAAAACACAGACCTGACCGGAGAGGTGAGGAGGATTCTGGGAGGTCACATGACATCACTCGCATCTCTATTAATAAACACAGACCTGACCGGAGAGGTGAGGAGGATTCTGGGAGTCTAACATGATATTCCTATTGGTTCCTCAATACAGAGATTTCCTCTTCTGAAGTCAGGTGATCATATGACCATCACAGTGCCTCCATGTGACTCCCTAAACCCTGAGAGACACAACATGCAGAAGATTCTAGAAGTCACCAAGAAGATGATGGAGCTGCTGACAGGAGAGGTGAGCGGTGCCGGGAATTCTGGGACATTCTCCAATCACTGATAGTATCATTAGGATCTGTACATTATCTGCATTGTTACCATTGATGTCATTTTTATTATATATTCAGAGTGGAAACCTGAGAGATCCTAAAGTTGAGGTTAAAGGAGAGATGAAAGAGGAGGAGGATGAGGATGGGGGGATGGAGGAGTCAGAGCTTCTAAGAGAACACAAAGATCTGTACCAGGACACCATGGTGGAGTCATCCAGATACAGGAACCCACCAGAGAGATGTCCCCGTCCTCTGTATTCCCGGGATTCCACACAGGAAGGTCACACCATCCCTCACCATCATCAGGTAGATGAGGAACAATCACTGATAGTATCATTAGGATCTGTACATTATCTGCATTGTTACCATTGATGGGTTTTGTATTATGCATTCAGAGTGGAATCCTCGGGGATGATAATATTGATGTTAAAGAAGAGTATAAAGAGGAGGATGAGGAGTATGGAGTGATGGAGGAGTTTTCAGAAGGACACAAGGATATGATGGAGCCACCTAATACCAGGAACCCACCAGAGAGATGTCCCCGTCCTCTGTATTCACGGGATTTCACACAGGAAGATCACACCATCCCTCACTATTACAAGGTTGGTGGGATGAAGCATCTAGAATATGGACTTGTGGAGATAATATTTGTATTTTTCATGTTAGCTTATATTTATATATTATGTGAAATTTCTAATTTTCTTGGTTTAGGGAGAAGATCTGATATAAAAGTTGAGATAAAAGCAGAAGAAGAAGAGGCGTATGTGAGGGATGATCAGCAGTCTATGGAGGAGGATGGAATAACGGGGACATTTATAGAGGAGGACACTCCTACAGAGATCAGCACAGGTGGGTCATGAACACTAAATACACAATATACTCTATGTTGTACATTACATCCTCCTGACCCCTGCACTATATACTCTATGTTGTACATTACATACTCCTGACCCCTGCACTATATACTCTATGTTGTACATTACATATTCCTGACCCCTGCACCATATACTCTATGTTGTACATTACATACTCCTGACCCCTGCACCATATACTCTATGTTGTACATTACATACTCCTGACCCCTGCACTATATACTCTATGTTGTACATTACATACTCCTGACCCCTGCACTATATACTCTATGTTGTACATTTCATACTCCTGACCCCTGCACTATATACTCTACATTGTACATTACATACTCCTGACCCCTGCACTATATACTCTGTTGTACATTACATACTCCTGACCCCTGCACTATATACTCTGTGTTGTACATTACATACTCCTGACCACTGCACTATATACTCTATGTTGTACATTACATACTCCTGACCCCTGCACTATATACTCTATGTTGTACATTACATACTCCTGACCCCTGCACTATATACTGTATGTTATACATTTCATACTCCAGACTCCTGCTTTCCCCCCTCCCCCCACTGCTATATATACACATAATATGGATTCTGTCATGTTACACCTATTTCCTCCCAGCTGGACATTTTATATCGGATGATGTGATTGGAGCACAGACTTTTACAAGGTGATAATAATGTGATAACATCCTCCAAGTTTGGACCCTTAAACAGAAAGTGATAATGAGGGAGGAGTCAATACCCCAATGATGGTGGTCTTCAGGATCAGTCCAGTCTTCATCTTGGTTGTTCTCCCCCCATCCTCACTCTCTGACCTCTGGTGGGGCTCAGCCCCGCTGTTCTTCATGACTAAATCATGGAGTAAATAAGGAAGTGCAGTACTTCTTGTGTTGGGAAGATGGTGATGAGTGATAGAGGGGGTGGGGACCCTCGTCCTATAATCCCCTCATCACTGTCCCTCCTATAAAAGACAGTCCTGGTTGTTTCCTCACTCTCTGACTAAGGTCCATGAATAAAGAAATGACCTGGTAGGAGATCAGAGGAGCCATTTCCTAGTTCCCTTGAGGGTGGAATTGTAAGCTCCTCAGAGACCAAGCTGCCTGATGTGGGCGGAGTCCTGGTTTGGGGGAACCAATCAGCTCCTGTCTAGTAATCCTCTTTGTCTTTGTATTTTAGTCCATGGCCGGGAGATGAGGAAAACCTCCGAGGATTGTCTCACTTTGTCTCCAGACTGGAAAGTAGAAGATGAGGACATCACACAGTATAGTCCAGGAGAAAACCCGGCTCCCTCCAATGTCCATCCGGCACCACCCAGTGTAGATGGACCATCGGATTCCTCGTATCCTGAGGAACCTCAGACTGTGCGGGACCGGGCCGGCCTTCCAACAGGGAAGAGCTTCTCCTGTACTGAGTGCGGGAAGATTTTCTTTTCTAAATTCCATCTTAATGTACATAAAAGATCTCACACAGGAGAAAAGCCGTATTCCTGTCCTGAGTGCGGGAAATGCTTTTCACGAAAGTCCGATCTTTACAAACAGAGATATCACACGGGGGAGAAGCCATATTCCTGTCCAGAGTGTGGGAAATGTTTTTCACAGAAGTCTCATCTTTCCAGTCATCAGAGATCTCACACGGGGGAAAAGCCGTATTCCTGTCATGAGTGTGGGAAATGTTTTTCACAGAAGTCCAATCTTAACAGACATCAGAGATCTCACATGGAAGAGATCCGTGTTCCTGTCTTGAGTGCGGGAAATGTTTTTCAGTGAAGTCAAATCTTTGCATTCATCAGAGATGTCACACAGGAAGAAGCCACTTTCCTGTCCTGAGTGAGGGAAATGTTCCTCACTGAAGTCCTGTCTTCCTGTACATCAGGGGTCCCACACAACCCTGGAGGTGTATTAGTGCCTTGAGTGCTGGAAATGTCTTCTAGATGAATGTTGCTGGACATCCCAGCTCTCATGTGGGGAAGAAGCACACCCTGATATACACCTCAGATATACTCCATGGCTGATCTTCATCATGGAACAAACAGTTCATAAGGAGATCAGAGGCCCCCAAAGACATGGATGAAGTGTGGGACCAGGTTGGCCATTGATGGCAGGAGAAGAAGTTTTCAATGTATTTTCCATGAATGGAAGACATTCCAGGAGCTCAGATGTGATCCTAATAACATTGGTTCCCCCATTCACACAGGAGGAATGGACATGAACTCTCACTGAGGGAATTGCTATACAAACATTCTATGAATAGACCATTCTATTTATAAATAGACGTTCTATAAATAGACGTTTCTATAAAGACGGGAAGTATGGAGCAGAGAAATGAAGAGACCTCCCAGCAATGTTATTACCAGGCTGCAGCTAGGGGGAGCTCTAATGTCACCCCAGCAGAGGGATCCCATCTAGCCCACATTAACCCTCTCACTGCCAGAGCTGTTTCTGCATGATTTTGCACACATGGGAAAATGCAGATTTTGGTCCTGAAGATGAGATAAACCCCCAAACATCTATTCTGTGACATCAGAGGCCCTGGAGAATAAAATGGTGGTGATTGTTAAGGTGTTCCCCGTACACAGATTCCCCTTCATATCCGCCTTTATTTCCTCCTTTCCCCCATTTTCTATGTTGGGATCTTTTCTACAATACTTTGTTATAATAATGGAACACGTTGTGTATTGTATTGTACACCAATAATAATGACTCCGCCCCCACATTCCAGACAAGGGATCTTCCTGACCAATCGGATTCCTTCCTTTACTATTTCCTGATTTTTATGCTTCAATCTTGTTAAATGTAAAATTATAATAAAACATTTATTGAACAAAAACTATTGTGTGTGTCGGTGCAATGAGGGCAAACTTCAATATAGAACATTGCTCCTCGGTGACACCTCACACCCTTCAATAACGGCGCAGAGTGCGGGGGTCAGCAGTGTATTATATACAGCCCACCATACAGAGTGCAGAGGGGGGCTGTAGTGTGCCCCCCTCCTGATCCATACCAGGCCACATGTCCACAACATGGGGGTCACCTTACCAGGGGGGATGTTGCAGCCCCATAAGACTGACCCCTTGCCCCAACACAGACATTGGTCCTTCCCCTTATGCCAGGGTGCTAGGTGTAATCCTAGACTATGACCTCTCCTTTGGGCCCCACATCCACTCACTGGCTAAATCCTGCCGCCTCAACCTCTGGAACATTTCCAAAATCTGCCCCTTCCCAACCAATGACACCACAAAACAACTTATCCATGCCTTGGTTATATCCCGCCTCGATAACTGCAACTCTCTCCTCACTGGTCTACCGTTACACAGGCTATCCCCCCTTCAGTCTATTATGAATGCTGCTGCTAGACCCATACAGCTTACCAACCGATCAGCGACTGCCGCTAGACTCATACACCTTACCAACCGATCAGCGACTGCCGCTAGACTCATACACCTTACCAACCGATCAGCGACTGCCGCTAGACTCATACACCTTACCAACCGATCAGCGACTGCCGCTAGACTCATACACCTTACCAACCGATCAGTGACTGCTGCTAGACTCATACACCTTACCAACCGATGAACGACTGCTGCTAGACTCATCCACCTTACCAACCGATCAGCGACTGCTGCTAGACTCATACACCTTACCAACCGATCAGCAACTGCTGCTAGACTCATACACCTTACCAACCGATCAGCAACTGCTGCTAGACTCATACACCTTACCAACAGATCAGCGACTGCTGCTAGACTCATACACCTTACCAACCGATCAGCGACTGCTGCTAGACTCATACACCTTACCAACCGATCAGCGACTGCTGCTAGACTCATACACCTTACCAACTGATCAGAGACTGCTGCTAGACTCATACACCTTACAGACCAATCAGCGACTGCCGCTAGACTCATACACCTTACCAACCGATCAGCGACTGCTGCTAGACTCATACACCTTACAGACCAATCAGCGACTGCCGCTAGACTCATACACCTTACCAACCAATCAGTGACTGCTGCCCCTCTCTGCCAATCCCTTCACTGGCCTCTGCTCAGTGTTCTCCACCCCTCTCTGCCAATCCCTTCATTGTCTTCCACTAACGACCCAACATATAAAATTCAAATTACTAACCACAGCATACAAAACCATCCACAACACTGCCCCGGCTACATCACCAACCTCATCCACAGATATCGCTGGCTCCGCTCCTCCCACGATATCTTGCTCTCTAGCTCCCTCGTCACCTCCTCCTACACTCAACTCCAGGACTTCTCCAGAGCCTCTCCCATCCTCTGGAACTCCCTACCACTGTATGTATGGTCAGCCCCTCACCCTATCTGCCTTTAGGCGATCTTTGAAAACTCACTTCTTCAGGGAAGCCTACCCCACCCCCACCTAAGAACTGTACTTGAATCACCTCCACCAGATCATCCCCCGCAGCCATCACCTTTTGTATCCCCTCCCCCTTCCTTCAGATTGTAAGCTCCACGAGCCGAGCCCTCCTATTCCTTCTGTACTGAAATGTATTGTAATTGTACCGCCCCCCTTATATTGTACAGCACTGCGCAAACTGTTGGCGTTATATAAATCCTGTATAATAATAATAATAACCCCAGCTGGGAGTAAAGGGTGGAAATGGCTGGTGACCCCCAGATTTGGGCAATGATGTCATCACTATAAATGGATAAAACCCGCGCTATGTGTAACAACTCCAAACCTACAAAAACCTTCTAGCGGACTGCTGCTGTAACAAAGGGAAGGATTCCCTGTCATCTAGAAGAGCATTATGTGTCACAGCGCTGTCCTATTGTGTGTGCACAGAAATCATCACAAATACACTACAAATATGTGGAGACATTCAGAGATAAAGAGCTCGGGGCTCCAAATCCTATTCTCTGCACATCCACTGCTTCCACTTTACACCCACTTCATTGGTCTTATGGGGTTTATCAATAAATGAAGGAAACTGAACCGTGTGCAAATCCATCCACAACATAAAGTGCTTTGTGCTCAAGATGCTGCTCCCTGCAGATCCACTGCTTCCACTTTACACCCACTTCATTCATCTCATCAGATTTGCTGCTATAGGAAATCATCTCAAATCCTGTGCAAATCCATGGAAACGGACAATATTGTGTGCTCAGTATAGTGTTCTCTGCAAGTCCACCGCTTCCACTTTGCATCTACTTCAATCACTCTCCACCCTTTACTCCCAGCTGGGGGGCTTTGTATCCATATACCAGATGTTCTACAGGACTAAATCTGCAATCAATGTTACTGCAAAATCAAAGGGGCCAAAACCCCTCCCCCGAGCAGTCATATATTTCTGTCCCCCTTGGTGGGAGTGGAGGTGACCCCTCTATAAGGATCTACAGTCCATACACACCCAGCACAAGGCCGGGGTCACACTACCAGATGCTTCTCGGGGCTGCAGTTCCTCTGAGCTCCACAAGGTGGGGATCTCACTTCTACCCACACAGGAAGTCTCTATGGAAGACAGGAAGTGATGTCAGGTACAGACAGGAAGTGATGTCAAGAACAGACAGGAAGTGATGTCAGGGACAGACAGGAAGTGATGTCAGGTACAGACAGGAAGCAGAGAGGAGACGTTGGTGGAAGTGGCAGCACTGGAGGTAATAAGATGTTATTTCCTATTTACACCCAGTAACCCTGTCATGTCCGTCCTCTTCCTCCATAGTCACGCCCGTCCTCTTCCTCCATTGTCACGTCCGCCCTCTTCCTCCATAGTCACGTCCGTCCTCTTCCTCCATAGTCACGTCCGTCCTCTTCCTCCATAGTCACGTCCGTCCTCTTCCTCCGTGGTCACGCCCGTCCTCTTCCTCCATAGTCACGGCCGTCCTCTTACTCCATAGTCATGTCCGTCCTCTTCCTCCATAGTCACGTCCGTCCTCTTCCTCCATAGTCATGTCCGTCCTCTTCCTCCATAGTCACTGTGACATCTTTTATCTCCAGCAGATGATGATACACACATATATAGTGTGGGAACCCAGATTACCCCCTTCAGGGGCAGAACATTCCCCCACTTCCGGGGCCGGAACATTCTCCTCATTGTGGAAATAAATTCTAGTAATATGGTCCTCTAAACAAACAGCACTGACAATAAATAGACAAGACAAGGACCATCCTGACCATACATGGCCTACAAAGGGCAATGATGACACTACACAGGCAGCCAATGGGCAATCATTACACTATGCAGCCAACACAATGATGGAGTGCCGGGGTCAGGAGTATGGAGCATAGAGCCCCTTACATTGCTGCTCAGGAGGAAGGAAACATTCCTTTGTAACATAAAATGTATATAAATCTGAGGCTCTTTTAGGAATATCTGGGGTTTAAAAAATAAATGGGGCTTTATAGCGACTAAAACATTTAATATGTGTAACATTGCGCTGTTTATCTCCTCTTCCCCTCCCCCACCTGTCTCCAGCACCGCACCCGGGGACTAGCAGGGAGGGGAGAGACCTTGCAGTGTAATGAGAACTGATTGGCTGCTCCTCAGGAAAGGGAAGTGTCCTGCTTATCCTTTCTTCCTTTCACTCCCAGAGCCATTTTTGCATTTTTTGCACGTTTAAAAAATTATTTTATCCTGAAGATGACACAAAACCCCCAAAATATAGATTTTCTGAAAGTAGAGACTTTAGAGAATAAAATAGCGGCAGTTCTAATTTTTTATGTCACAAAATATTATCACAAAGTCTAGGAAATGCAAAATTTCAGTAAAAAATACACTTAAGTTAATTTCAGAGCACAAAAAGCAATAAATGACCCATTTATGTGTAATAATATAAAAGCCGAGGTTGCAGCGAGTAAATAGATATCCAACATGTCAAACCTTAAGTTGTGTGTGCTGAAATGGTGACAACCTTTAGTCCCCGGTATTATCTATAGGGGACACATTTATAGCCCCTTCTAGGTCATCAGTATAGAGTACGGAGGAGGTCTGCTCCTAGAATTATCCTCTCATTCTGGTGTGACCGGCGATATGTAACGTGTATCACAATCAATGTTATCACGTGTAGGCGCTCCAGCGTGTGCTCTTATGTTTGGGCGTTCATATATGTGGGGGGGAGGAGTTATGTACTTGGGTGTAACTTTCATTTTTTACAATTAAAAAAAAACACATTTTACTTAAGGGGACAAAGTCCTCTATGAGATGACTTTTGATGACAGGTTCTCTTTATTGAGACATCCAGGGTCTAAAAGACCCCCAATGTCTCCCCTGTACTCTATTGGATGTAATGTAGTGCACATCGCACCGCATTACATTCTTTGCCGGCCTCGATGGTCGGGAAATCTGTCATAACGTCACTTCTGGGTCAGGACAAGAAGGGAGTGAACATGTCCGCTCTCCTCCTTTGTTACTTACCTGGTGTGAGAGGCCAATGGAGAGAGGGCTTCCCTTGCAGCTAAGTTCCAGACTCCCCTGAGAGTGGGACAGCAGGAGTCAGGCGCAAAGTGGCACAGGTCACCTGTAGGAGTGCTTGTTGGTGGTCCACCCAGGAGCACAACTGATGCACTGAGATGCAGACAGGTGGCACCTGTGTGAGGTATGGAAGCCCTTCCGGGGAACAGAGGATTACTGGATAGCCGGTTCAAAGCCAAGGTTCCGTACCAGGTGGAGATCAGAACAGACATAGTCAGATGGGATAGCCAAGGTCATACACAGAGGAGCAAGAGAGAATATCCATTAGCCAAGCCGAGGTCAGGTCAGGGTTTAAGCAGAGAAGACAGGTCTAGGAGCAAGCCAAGTCAGTAACAGGAAATCACAGATCACAGTAGTACAGGAACAAGGTACTGGGGAGCCAGAGAGTAGTGCAGGGCTTCCTTATAAAGTCTATTTGCTGCCAAATTTGAGCTGATGTGAACTTCTGCTGCCATGCAAGGTACTGGCAGGGGTGTCAGGTCGCCTAACACCTCTGCCAAGGACAGAGCCCTGACAGTGCCCCCCCTAAAGGGCAGCCTCCGGATGCCTACTTGAGCCATCTTGTCTGGATATTTGGAGTAGAACTCCTGGAGAAGTCTGGGGGCATGTACAGTGGGGATCGAAAGTTTGGGCACCCCAGCTAAAAATTTGTATTATTGTGCATAAAGAAGCCAAGGAAAGATGGAAAAATCTCCAAAAGGCATCAAATTACAGATTAGACATTCTTATAATATGTCAACAAAAGTTAGATTTTATTTCCATCATTTACACTTTCAAAATAACAGAAAACAAAAAAATGGCGTCTGCAAAAGTTTGGGCCCCCTGCAGAGTTAATATCTTGTACTGCCCCCTTTGGCAAGTATCACAGCTTGTAAACGCTTTTTGTAGCCAGCCAAGAGTCTTTCAGTTCTTGTTTGAGGTATCTTTGCCCATTCTTCCTTACAAAAGTCTTCCAGTTCTTTGAGATTTCTGGGCTGTCTGTCACGCACTGCTCTTTTAAGGTCTATCCATAGATTTTCAATGATGTTGAGGTCAGGAGATTGTGAAGGCCATGGCAAAACCTTCAGTTTACGCCTCTTGATGTAATCCCCCGTGGATTTCGAGGTGTGTTTAGGATCATTATCCATTTGTAGACGCCATCCTCTCTTTAACTTCAGCTTTTTCACAGATGGCATCAAGTTACCATCCAAAATTTGCTGACATTTTATTGAATCCATTTTTCCTTCTACTCGTGAGATGTTCCCTGTGCCACTGGCTGCAACACAACCCCAAAGCATGATTGATCCAACCCCATGCTTAACAGTTGGACAGAGGTTCTTTTCATTAAATTCTGTGCCCCTTCTTCTCCAAACGTACCTTTGCTCATTCCAGCCAAAAAGTTCAATTTTAACCTCATCGGTCCACAGAACTTGTTTCCAAAATGCATCAGGCTTGTCTAGATGTTCATTTGCAAAGTTCAAACGATGATTTTTGTGGTGAGGACGTAGAAGAGGTTTTCTTCTGATGACTCTTCCATGAAGACCATATTTGTACAAGTATCTCTTTATAGTGGAATAGTGACCACAACTCCAGTGTCTGCCAGATCTTTCTGGAGGGATCGTGCAGTCAAACGTGGGTTTTGAATTGTTTTTCTCACAATCCTGCGAGCTGTTCTGTCTGATATTTTTTTTGGTCTTCCAGAACTTGCTTTAACTTCCACTGTTCCTGATGACTGCCATTTCTTAATTACATTCCGAACAGAGGATATTGACATCTGAAAACGCTTTGCTATCTTCTTATAGCCTTCTCCAGCTTTGTGAGTGTCAACTATTTTCAGTTTCAGTTTTCTAGACAACTGCTTAGAAGAACCCATGGTGCTGATTGTTGGGGCAAGGTCAGATCAGTCTGGGCATTTAAAACCTTTGAGATTGACATCACCTGGTCTTCCCAGACGATGATTGACAACAATCCATGACACTGGCAGGTCTCAGCTTTGCAAAGGGGCAGTGCTATAAATTCTGCAGGGTGCCCAAACTTTTGCAGACGCCATTTTTTTGTTTTCTGTTATTTTGAAAGTGTAAATGATGGAAATAAAATCTAAATTTTGTTGACATATTATAAGAATGTCTAATCTGTAAGTTGATGCCTTTTGGAGATTTTTCCATCTTTGCTTGGCTTCTTTATGCACATTAATAAAATTTTTTAGCTGGGGTGCCCAAACTTTCGATCCCCACTGTATGTTGTCTTTTGGTTCCCAGGAGCTTTCTTCAGGAGAGTACCCCTTCCATTTGATCAAGTACTGGATCTGCCTTCCTCACTTCTTGCAGTCCAGGATTGATTCTATCTCGTATTCTGCATCCTCCCCAACTGTTATTGGTGGCGGAGGAGGTTCCACTCTTCCCGGAAATGGATCATGAACTGCTGGCTTGAGCAGAAAAACATGGAAGACTGGGTGAATCCCATATGATTCGGGAAGAGATAACTCATATGCCACTGGATTGATTACTTGTTTGATCTGAAAGGGCCCAATGTATCTTGGTCTTAACTTCCACGATGGGCAAGGAAGTTTTAGGTTGGCTGTTGATAACCAAGCCTGGTCTCCAACCTGCAGAGAAGGATTTCCCCTCCATTTCTTGTCATAGTATCTTTTGTAGTCAGTTTGCAATCTTTGTACGGATTCCTGGAGAGCTCAATAGTTGTCCTGTATCCTGCTGATTTTGTCCTGAACTGCAGGTACCGCGGTTTTGAGTATGGTATCCAGCAGGCAAGAAGGGTGGAATCCGTAATTGGCCCAAAATTGTGACTGATTCATAGCGGAATGGACGGAATTATTGTATGCAAATTATGCTAATGGGAGTAGAGATGTCCAATCATCCTGGGAAAAGGCGGAGAAACATTGTAGATATTGTTCCAACGTTTGGTTAGTTTGTTCAGTTTGTTTGCCCATTACTTTGAGGGTGGTAGGCCAATGATAGGCAGAGTTCAACTTTCAGAGTTTTACATAAGGCTCTCCAGAACCTGGAGGTAAATTGAACCCCTCGGTCTGACACAATATTGCTGGGCAGTTCGTGTAGCTTAACTATTTCCTTAATAAAAATATGTGCCATCTCAGGCACCAACGGAGTTCCTATCATTGGCAGAAAATGGGTCATCTTGGATAGCCAATATATCACTACTAGGATGGTAGTAAACCCCTCAGAGGGTGGCAAGTCTACAATAAAGTCCATTGCGATCATTTCCCAGGGACGATTAGGAATGGATAGGGGCCTCAGCAACCCCCATGCCTTGGCTTTGTCTCTCTTGCTACGTAGACATACTGTGCAGGATTTTACATAGGTTCTGCAGTCCTGACTTAAGTTGGGCCACCAAAACGATTGCTGGATCAGATCCATTTTTTTTTGGGCTCCAAAGTGACCAGCCAGTTGATGGTCATGGAATGTCTTGAAAACTTGGGATCTTACCTCATGGGGTGCAAAGATCTTATCCTGGTACCACAGAAAGCCATCCTGCCTTCTTAACAAGTTCTGCAGATGCCTGTTCAATCAAAAGCTTCAGACTGGGCTGGATCAACAAAAAATGTTGGGCCGACAGGATGGTATCAGGAGGCGGTAGGTGATGTGAAAATTGAACCTGGAGAAATATAGGGTCCATCTAGCTTGCCGTAATCTTAGGCGCTTGGCAGACCTTAAATATTCTAGATAATTATGATTTGTGAAGATCATGATTGGGTGAATAGCTCCTTCCAAAAGGTACCTCCATTCTTTGAATGCCATTTTGATCGCCAAACGTTCCCTGTTGCCTACGTTGTAGTGTCTTTCAGCTTGGCTTAGTTTATTAAAGCAAAAAGCTACCGGATGGAGCAGAGCTTTTGGGCCTTGGCTCCTGTAGCCACCTCTGATGCGTCCACCTCCAGGATGAAGGGAAGTGTTGGCTCTGGGTGTTGTAATACAGGAGCAGAAGTGAACTGCTTTTTTAGCTGCTCAAAGGCTGTCTGTGCTTCCTGGCTCCAGAGAAAACTTGCATGCTGGCGAGTGAGTTGGGTAATGGGGGCTATAATGGTTGACAAGCCCTTGATGAACGTCCGATAAATGTTGGCAAAGCCCACAAATCTTTGGACCACTTTTTTGTCACTAGGTGCAAGCCAATCCAATATGGCGTAGATTTTCTGAGGATCCATAGAGATTCCTTCAGTAGAGATTATGAGCCCAAGGACCTGGATGGACTGCTTCTCGAATTCGCACTTTCCCGCCTTAGCATACAGACCATGCATCCTTAGTGTAGTCAGTACACTTTTAACATGGTCTCAGTGGAGTTCCAATGATTTGGAGAAAATCAGGATATCGTCCAGGTAGACGATCAAGAAGAGATTGAGGTATTCCCTGAAGATATCATCCACAAAGTGTTGGAATGTTGCAGGGGTGTTGCACAATCCAAACAACATCACTAGGTACTCAAAGTGCCCAAAGCATGTTCTGAAACTGGTCTTCCACCCATTGCCCTCCCTAATCTGACTAAATTGTAGGCTCCTCATAAATCTAGCTTGCTGAACACTCAGGCTGTCCAAAACCTCTGAAATGACTCAGGAACAAGAGGGAGTGGGTACCTATTTTTAATGGTGGTCTTGTTGAGTTTCCTATAATCGGTACAGGGACGGAGAGACTGGTCCTTTTTTTCAATGAAAAAAATACCTGCCCTGGCAGGTGAGGAAGAGGGACGGATGAATCCTTTGGCAAGGTTCTCGTCAATATATTGCTGGAGAGCTTTCAGTTCTATTTCGGATAGTGGGAGGCTTTGCCCAAAGGGTATTTCTGCCCCTGGAAGCAGCTCAATAGGGCAATCATGTGATCAATGAGATGGTAAAGTGTCAGCTTTCCCTTTATCAAATACATCAAGGAAATGGTGGTAGGCAGGGGGAACAGATTGACTGGCATCTGATGTAGGCTGAACTGAGAGGTACACAGGGAAATTGGTGGGTGTGCAAGTGCCGCAGTGCTGAAGGCAGTAATTTGATGTGGTGGTGACTTCTTTCTTGAGCCAGTTGATTTAAGGATTGTGAGCTTGCAACCAAGGTATTCCTAGGATGGCTGGAAACATGGGAGATCTCAGGACGTTGAAGCAAATGAATTCCTGATGGACAGAATCAGTTGTGGCTAGGATGGGAATGGTTTCTTGGGTAATGGGTCCTGAGCTAGGAGCGGTGCCATCTGCTAGGAGTACATCAAGCCTTTGTGTTTTAGGACAAAGAGGAATACCTAGGTTCTGGGCAAGGTGGATGTCCGAGAAACAACTACAGGCTCCCGAATCAATGATTGCCCGCAACTTGACTTCCTTTCCAGCCACCTGTAATGACATGGGTAGAATGACATGGGTGGTCAAGGTTCCGGATAACTGGATATATGAAGGATGAGGCTGGCTGGACTTACTTGGTCGCACTGGGCAGTTGTGTAAGAAATGGCCCATGGCCCCATGACATAAATGTAAGATTCAAGTAGTTGAGATGTGATCAGTAGAAATATGTCATTATAAATTTAGTTTCAGTCCATGTTATTAAAGATAAGTGTTCAGTATTCAGTCAGAGACATATGTTCACCAATTAGCATCTAAAAGGACAGAGCAGCTCAAAGGCTAGAGGTGACACCTAGATGTCAATAAAATTTTGTCACCTATGTAGCCAGAGATTGCCACCTTCTTGAAATCTAAAAGAAGAGTTCCAGCCATTTTGGCTTTGGGAAAAAGCAGGAGACCAGGAGAGGGCTCCGCTTTGTCTGCTAGCTGTGATTTATATCCACAGATCAGAGGAATATATTTCATCTCTCATAAAAGATTCAATATTAGTTGCAGAGAGATAAAAATACTTTCTTCTGATTGGACACACTGTAAGCAAAATCTGCATGTAAAACTGTATTTGTAGCCTCTGTAGAATCCCAGAGAAACACAGAAAACAGTTATATGGTGCCTGATTGCAAAAGCTGAACAGATTGGTACTGTCCCGATCGGATTGATGCGCTGGTGTTGGAAATTCTATCCCTGACTTGTTGATTCAAACCATTCCTGGTCCAATCGACTTTAGGCACTTCAGTACCCCGAATGTCCTGTGGGCTGGTACAGGAACACCCCCCAAGGGTGATTGGCCAAGGGCTAATGTCTAGCCTACGTCCATATTTCAATAAATTGAGGACCTTGAGATATGGACGGTGTGATTCGTATGGAGCCGGTTCTATTTGACTGGTGAATTGCAGACTTTCTCTGACTTGCTCCAGTCACAGGATAACTCTTGGTAAAAGTTTTATTTCTGTTTTTATTCCCTTTAATGTTATAGTGAATAGCCAATTGTGTGTCTTTTTGTATGTTCTGTATTATCTGAAACATTTTATACTTTGTACATATTCTATGCACAGCCCACTTTTGGGATATTAAATCATAAAATTAATAAGTGACTTCTGGGTACTTAAGCTCCGGCTCATATCTCCGGAGAGATTATTGTATTACAGTGTCTATATATGCTCGGTTTAAGTTCATTGCCAATCTGTATGCAATTGCACTGTGTGTGGGCATGTGCGTGCAGTGTGGATCCATGACAGCCCCGCAGTAAAGGCATAGGTTGCCTTGCCGTCTGCGTAATCTTTCCACTGGAGTTAAGGCAGGTCGGAGAAGGCCAATTAGCATGGGTTCTACTTCAGGAGTGCCGATAGGCAGAGAAATAGAGACAGAATCCACTGGTCTTGGAACCCTTGGCAGAACCCTTGGCAAAACGTCTGGGTACGTTTAGAACATCTCTCCCGTAGCCGTCAATCCAATTGGGTAGCGAGTTGAATAAGGTTCTCCAAGGAGGAGGGAGCTTCCACCCTAGCTAATTCGTCCTTGAGGGACTCAGACAGACCTAGATGGAACTGGTATTTCAGGGCTGCGTCATTCCACCCGGTATTGGTGGACCATTTGCGGAATTTCACAATGTAGTCCTCCACAGCCCGTCGGCCTTGTTGTAGAGCATGAAGGGTGGATTCAGCAGTGGAGGTCCTCTGGGGGTCATCATAAAGAGCTGCCATGGTTTCAAAGAATGTGATCACTGAGTTCAGCGCTGGGTCTTTTTGTTCCAGTAAGCTGTGTGCCCTTGAGGTTTGTCAGATAGGAGAGAAATGATGAACCCCACTTTAACTGCCTCAAGTGAGAAGGTCCTGGGTTGCAGTGCGAAATACAACTCACAAGCATTCTTGAAGGCTCAGAATTTACATTGGTCCCCAGCAAGCATTCCGGAATGGTAACTCTGGGTAGTACCAAAGTGGGTGTAACAGTGGAAGGCGAACTGGCTGGTGCCACTGTAGAGATAGGACTAGGCAATGGATTCTGGTCTGCAGAAGGTGCAGTGGTAGTGAGCGAATGAAGACGTCCCTCCAGCTGAAAATATCCCTCCTGCAGATCCTTGACCACTTCTGTAAGTGCCGTCATCTGTTGGCACAGGGCCTCTAATGTGGAAGCACCTCTCTCGGCCTCAGACATAATGGCTGGTTGATACTATCATGTATCTGGTGAGAGACGCCAATGGAGAGAGGGCTTCGCTTGTGACTAAGTCCGAGACTCCCCTGAGAGTGGGACAGCAGGAGTCAGGACCAAAGTGGCACAGGTCACCTGTAGGAGTGCTTATTGGTGGTCCACCCAGGAGCACAGCTGATGCACTGAGATGAGGTCTGCAGACAGGTGGCGCCTGTGCGAGGTATGCAAGACCTTCCGGGGAACAGGATTACTGGATAGCCGGTTCAAAGCCAAGATCCAGTACCGGGTGGAGATCAGAAGAGACGTAGTCAGATGGGATAGCTGAGGTTATACACAGAGGAGCAAGAGAGAATATCCGTTAGCCAAGCTGAGGTCATACACAAAAGAGAAAGAGAAAATATCCGTTAGCCAGCCGAGGTCAGGTCAGGGTTTAAGCAGAGAAGGCAGGTCAAGGAGCAAGCCGAGTCAGTAACAGGAAATCACAGATCACAGTAGCACAGGAACAGGAAATCACAGTTCACAGTGGAACAGGAACAAGGTACTGGGGAGCCAGAGATCAACCAGCACCTGAGAGTAGTGCAGGGCTTCCTTATAAAGGCCGTTTGCCACCAAATTTGAGCCAATGTGAACTTCTGCGGCCATGCAAGGTATTGGCAGGGGTGCCAGGTCTCTTAACACCTCTGCTGAGGACAGAGCCCTGACATCTGTCCCCTCTACCCTCTGGCACCCGCTGAACTGCACCCACAAATGGGCAAGAAGAGCCGGGGAAGCATAGTTGGTACAGGAGAGGTTCACACATACGGGGTGGCAGAGGCTGGCACCTGAAAGGAGAGCCCTGCGGCTTGCCCTCAGCAGGGATAAAGATTAAACACAATACTTGCCCGGCATGATCCCTGCATGATGAGCCGACATTGACCTCACAGCACTGCCTCAGAGCAAACTAGTCATAGGAAGGATCAGATTTATCATTCCTTGTCTGCAGATCTAAAACTCATCAAAACCAGTTCAGAGACCAAACAAACCCAACAGAGAAAAGGGGCCCCGGACCCCAAAATTGTAGTAAACACTAAACAGTCCAAACAAAATGTCTTCCCATGGGGGGAGTAGTTCTTCAATGTCCAGCAACCCTCCTATTCCCCCCTCACATCCACATCCTATTATTGTGTGACCAATACCATCCAAATCATTCTTACTTTCATTTCCCAAAGTTATCCGTCTACAAGGAGACCTGTATAGATCACATGATGGCACCAATGAGGATGGAGGAGGACCGGAGTCACATGACTGAGAAGATACTAAACCTCACCCTGGAGATCATCTACCTGCTGACCGGAGAGGTGAGGAGGATTCTGGGAGGTCACATGACATCACTCTTATCTCTATTAATAAAACAGACCTGACCGGAGAGGTGAGGAGGATTCTGGGAGGTCACATGACATCACTCTTATCTCTATTAATAAAACACAGACCTGACCGGAGAGGTGAGGAGGATTCTGGGAAGTCACATGACATCACTCTTATCTCTATTAATAAAACACAGACCTGACCGGAGAGGTGAGGAGGATTCTGGGAGGTCACATGACATCACTCTCATCTCTATTAATAAAACACAGACCTGACCGGAGAGGTGAGGAGGATTCTGGGAGGTCACATGACATCACTCTCATCTCTATTAATAAAACACAGACTTGACCGGAGAGGTGAGGAGGATTCTGGGAGTCTAACATGATATTCCTATTGGTTCCTCAATACAGAGATTTCCTCCTCTGAAATCAGGTGATCATATGACCATCACAGTGCCTCCATGTGACTCCCTAAACCCTGAGAGACACAACATGCAGAAGATTCTAGAAGTCACCAAGAAGATGATGGAGCTGCTGACAGGAGAGGTGAGCGGTGCCGGGAATTCTGGGACATTCTCCAATCACTGATAGTATCATTAGGATCTGTACATTATCTGCATTGTTACCATTGATGTCATTTGTATTATATATTCAGAGTGGAAACCTGAGAGATTCTAAAGTTGAGGTTAAAGAAATAGTAAAAGAGGATGAGGATGAGGATGGGGGGATGGAGGAGTCAGAGCTTCTAAGAGAATGCAAAGATCTGTACCAGGACACCATGGTGGAGTCATCCAGCTACAGGAACCCACCAGAGAGATGTCCCCGTCCTCTGTATTCCCGGGATTCCACACAGGAAGATCACACCATCCCTCACCATCATCAGGTAGATGAGGAACAATCACTGATAGTATCATTAGGATCTGTACTTTATCTGCATTGTTACCATTGATAGGATTTGTATTATGCATTCAGAGTGGAATCCTCGGGGATGAGAATATTGTTGTTGAAGAGGAGGATGAGGAGTATAGAGTGATGGAGGAGTTTTCAGAAGGACACAAGGATATGATGGAGCCACCTAATACCAAGAACCCACCAGAGAGATGTCCCCGTCCTCTGTATTCCTGGGATTCCAAACAGGAAGATCACACCATCCCTCCCCATTACAAGGTTGGTTGTACGGAGCATCTAGAACAGGGGTGGGCAAACTTTTTGACTTGAGGGCCGCAATGGGTTCATATATTGGACCCGGGGGCCGGACCAAGAGTAGATGAATGATGTGTATGTGTCATCCATAGTAAGTATAGTAATATTCCCCCATAGTAAGCATAGTAATTAATCCCCCATAGTAATTCATCCCCCCTATAGTAATTCATCCCCCATATAGTAATTCATCCCCCATATAGTAATTCATCCCCCATATAGTAATTCATCGCCCATAGTAATTAATCCCCCATATAGTAATTCATCCCCCATAGTAATTCATCCCCCATATAGTAATTCATCCCCCATATAGTAATTCATCCCCCATATAGTAATTCATCCCCCATAGTAATTCATCCCCCATATAGTAATTCATCCCCCATTGTAATTCATCCCCCATATAGTAATTCATCCCCCATAGTAATTCATCCCCCATATAGTAATTCATCCCCCATAGTAATTCATCCCCCATATAGTATTTCATCCCCCATAGTAATTCATCCCCCATAGTAATTCATCCCCCATAGTAATTCATCCCCCATAGTAACTCATCCCCCATATAGTAATTCATCCCCCATAGTAATTCATCCCCCATAGTAATTCATCCCCCATAGTAATTCATCCCCCATATAGTAATTCATCCCCCATAGTAATTCATCCCCCATATAGTAATTTATCCCCCATAGTAATTCATCCCCCACAGTAATTCATCCCCCATAGTAATTCATCCCCCATATAGTAATTGATCCCCATATAGTAATTAATCCCCCATATAGTAATTCATCCCCCATATAGTAATTCATCCCCCATAGTAATTCATCCCCCATATAGTAATTCATCCCCCCTATAGTAATTCATCCCCCCTATAGTAATTCATCGCCCATAGTAATTAATCCCCCATATAGTAATTCATCCCCCATATAGTAATTCATCCCCCATATAGTAATTCATCCCCCATAGTAATTCATCCCCCATAGTAATTAATCCCCCATATAGTAATTCATCCCCCATAGTAATTCATCCCCCATAGTAATTCATCCCCCATATAGTAATTCATCCCCCATAGTAATTCATCCCCCATATAGTAATTTATCCCCAATAGTAATTCATCCCCCATAGTAATTCATCCCCCATATAGTAATTCATCCCCCATATAGTAATTAATCCCCCATATAGTAATTAATCCCCCATATAGTAATTCATCCCCCATAGTAATTCATCCCCCATATAGTAATTCATCCCCCCTATAGTAATTCATCCCCCATATAGTAATTCATCCCCCATAGTAATTCATCCCCCCTATAGTAATTCATCCCCCATAGTAATTCATCCCCCATAGTAATTCATCCCCCATAGTAATTCATCCCCCATATAGTAATTCATCCCCCCTATAGTAATTCATCCCCCATAGTAATTCATCCCCCATATAGTAATTCATCCCCATATAGTAATACATCCCCCATAGTAATTCATTCCCCATATAGTAATTCATCCCCCATAGTAATTAATCCCCCATATAGTAATTCATCCCCCATAGTAATTCATCCCCCATATAGTAATTCATCCCCCATATAGTAATTCATTCCCCTATATAGTAATTAATCCCCCCTATAGTAATTCATCCCCCATAGTAATTCATCCCCCCTATAGTAATTCATCCCCCATAGTAATTCATCCCCCATATAGTAATTCATCCCCCATAGTAATTCATCCCCCATATAGTAATTCATCCCCCATATAGTAATTCATCCCCCATAGTAATTCATCCCCCATATAGTAATTCATCCCCCATATAGTAATACATCCCCCATAGTAATTCATCCCCCATAGTAATTCATCCCCCCTATAGTAATTCATCCCCCATAGTAATTCATCCCCCATATAGTAATTCATCCCCCATATAGTAATACATCCCCCATAGTAATTCATCCCCCATATAGTAATTCATCCCCCATATAGTAATTCACCCCCATATAGTAATTCATCCCCCGTATAGTAATTCATCCCCCATATAGTAATTAATTCCCCATAGTAATTAATCCCCCATATAGTAATTCATCCCCCATAGTAATTCATCCCCCGTATAGTAATTCATACCCCATAGTAATTCATCCCCCATAGTAATTCATCCCCCATATAGTAATTCATCCCTCATATAGTAATTCATCCCCCATAGTAATTCATCCCCCATAGTAATTCATCCCCCATAGTAATTCATCCCCCATATAGTAATTCATCCCCCATAGTAATTCATCCCCCATAGTAATTCATCCCCCATATAGTAATTCATTCCCCATATAGTAATTCATCCCTCATATAGTAATTCATCCCCCATAGTAATTCATCCCCCATAGTAATTCATCCCCCATATAGTAATTCATCCCCCATAGTAATACATCCCCCATAGTATTTCATCCCCCATATAGTAATTCATCCCCCATAGTAATTCATCCCCCATATAGTAATTCATCCCCCATATAGTAATTCATCCCCCATAGTAATTCATCCCCCATATAGTAATGCATCCCCCATATAGTAATTCATCCCCCATAGTAATTCATCCCCCATATAGTAATTCATCCCCCATATAGTAATTCATCCCCCATATAGTAATACATCCCCCATAGTAATTCATCCCCCATATAGTAATTCATCCCCCATATAGTAATTTATCCCCCATATAGTAATTCATCCCCCATATAGTAATTCATCCCCCATAGTAATTCATCCCCCATATAGTAATTCATCCCCCATATAGTAATTCATCCCCCATAGTAATTCATCCCCCATATAGTAATTCATCCCCCATATAGTAATTCATCCCCCATATTAAGTCCCCAAGTACCCCCTGTGTCAATTCACTTACCTTTGCTCCGCGCGTTCCTCTCGCCGTGTTCCAGCGCCGTTCCGGTGTAGCATGAAAATCTGTCTCCTATGAGGATCTGTCCCCCTCCACGTATCTGCGCATGTGCCAGTTTCAGGCATTAGCAGCCGATCGGCGATCTCCGGCACATGCGCAGATACGTCGAGGGGGACAGATCCTCATAGGAGACAGATTTTCATGCTACACCGGTCTTCAGGGCGGACTGTGAGGGGAGCCTAGCGGGAGCCTAGCTCCACGGGCCGGATTAAAAGGTCCGCCGGGCTGTATACGGCCCACGGGCCGTAGTTTGCCCATTGCTGATCTAGAACATGGATTTGAGGAGATAATATGTGGATTTTTCATGTTAGCTTATATTTATATATTATGTGAAATTTCTAATTTTCATGATTTAGGGTGAAGATCTGATAGATATAAAAGTTGAGGGTAAAGCAGAAGAAGAAGAGGCGTATGTGAGGGATGATCAGCAGTCTATGGAGGAGGATGGAATAACGGGGACATTTATAGAGGAGGACACTCCTACAGAGATCAGCACAGGTGGGTCATGAACACTAAATACATTCCTCCACCCATACTGCTCACTGATTGGTCCAGAGTAGAGTAAACACTTAGAAATATCAGCATGTAAGACACAATTTATGTATCTAGACTGGATTTTTGGAGATTATGGGGTTCAGCTGCCTGCAAAATGTTGATTTTTACCATTAGCTTTAACCTAGGCACCTGGGACATGTATTTTGGGTCTTCGGCCCCATACCTGGTTGTAGCAAGATCTCTGACAGAGCAAGTCCCCCAGGGTTACTTTTTGTTGTCTACTGGCTGTGCCGGGTGGAGGGATATGTCTGTAGTGTCTCAGACCCAAGTCACTGAGTGCAGTCTCAGGAGATGGGAGGCAGCGGTGTGGGATCTCTGCAACTTGTCTACAGTAAACATTTAATCTTCCACTGATTACTGAATACCAATATTATGAGTCCTGACCCTTACACTGTATAATTTATATTGCACATAACATACTCCTGACCCCTGCACTGTATACTTTATGGTGTACATTCTATACCCCTGACCCCTGTACTATATACTCTTTGTTGTACATTACATACTCCTGACCCCTGCACTATATACTCTATGTTGTACATTACATACTCCTAACCCCTGCACTATATACTCTATGTTGTACATTACATACTCCTGACCCCTGCACTATATACTCTATGTTGTACATTACATACTCCTGACCCCTGCACTATATACTCTATGTTGTACATTCCATACTCCTGACCCCTGCACTATATACTCTATGTTGTACATTATATACTCCTGACCCCTGCACTATATACTCTATGTTGTACATTACATACTCCTGACCCCTGCACTATATACTCTATGTTGTACATTACATACTCCTGACCCCTGCACTATATACTCTATGTTGTACATTACATACTCCTGACCCCTGCACTATATACTCCATCCTCCTCTTCAACTTGTTGTTGAAGAGGAGGATGAGGAGTATAGAGTGATGGAGGAGTTTTCAGAAGGACACAAGGATATGATGGAGCCACCTAATACCAAGAACCCACCAGAGAGATGTCCCCGTCCTCTGTATTCCTGGGATTCCAAACAGGAAGATCACACCATCCCTCCCCATTACAAGGTTGGTTGTACGGAGCATCTAGAACAGGGGTGGGCAAACTTTTTGACTTGAGGGCCGCAATGGGTTCATATATTGGACCCGGGGGCCGGACCAAGAGTAGATGAATGATGTGTATGTGTCATCCATAGTAAGTATAGTAATATTCCCCCATAGTAAGCATAGTAATTAATCCCCCATAGTAATTCATCCCCCCTATAGTAATTCATCCCCCATATAGTAATTCATCCCCCATATAGTAATTCATCCCCCATATAGTAATTCATCGCCCATAGTAATTAATCCCCCATATAGTAATTCATCCCCCATAGTAATTCATCCCCCATATAGTAATTCATCCCCCATATAGTAATTCATCCCCCATATAGTAATTCATCCCCCATAGTAATTCATCCCCCATATAGTAATTCATCCCCCATTGTAATTCATCCCCCATATAGTAATTCATCCCCCATAGTAATTCATCCCCCATATAGTAATTCATCCCCCATAGTAATTCATCCCCCATATAGTATTTCATCCCCCATAGTAATTCATCCCCCATAGTAATTCATCCCCCATAGTAATTCATCCCCCATAGTAATTCATCCCCCATAGTAACTCATCCCCCATATAGTAATTCATCCCCCATAGTAATTCATCCCCCATAGTAATTCATCCCCCATAGTAATTCATCCCCCATATAGTAATTCATCCCCCATAGTAATTCATCCCCCATATAGTAATTTATCCCCCATAGTAATTCATCCCCCACAGTAATTCATCCCCCATAGTAATTCATCCCCCATATAGTAATTGATCCCCATATAGTAATTAATCCCCCATATAGTAATTCATCCCCCATATAGTAATTCATCCCCCATAGTAATTCATCCCCCATATAGTAATTCATCCCCCCTATAGTAATTCATCCCCCCTATAGTAATTCATCGCCCATAGTAATTAATCCCCCATATAGTAATTCATCCCCCATATAGTAATTCATCCCCCATATAGTAATTCATCCCCCATAGTAATTCATCCCCCATAGTAATTAATCCCCCATATAGTAATTCATCCCCCATAGTAATTCATCCCCCATAGTAATTCATCCCCCATATAGTAATTCATCCCCCATAGTAATTCATCCCCCATATAGTAATTTATCCCCAATAGTAATTCATCCCCCATAGTAATTCATCCCCCATATAGTAATTCATCCCCCATATAGTAATTAATCCCCCATATAGTAATTAATCCCCCATATAGTAATTCATCCCCCATAGTAATTCATCCCCCATATAGTAATTCATCCCCCCTATAGTAATTCATCCCCCATATAGTAATTCATCCCCCATAGTAATTCATCCCCCATAGTAATTCATCCCCCATAGTAATTCATCCCCCATAGTAATTCATCCCCCATATAGTAATTCATCCCCCCTATAGTAATTCATCCCCCATAGTAATTCATCCCCCATATAGTAATTCATCCCCATATAGTAATACATCCCCCATAGTAATTCATTCCCCATATAGTAATTCATCCCCCATAGTAATTAATCCCCCATATAGTAATTCATCCCCCATAGTAATTCATCCCCCATATAGTAATTCATCCCCCATATAGTAATTCATTCCCCTATATAGTAATTAATCCCCCCTATAGTAATTCATCCCCCATAGTAATTCATCCCCCCTATAGTAATTCATCCCCCATAGTAATTCATCCCCCATATAGTAATTCATCCCCCATAGTAATTCATCCCCCATATAGTAATTCATCCCCCATATAGTAATTCATCCCCCATAGTAATTCATCCCCCATATAGTAATTCATCCCCCATATAGTAATACATCCCCCATAGTAATTCATCCCCCATAGTAATTCATCCCCCCTATAGTAATTCATCCCCCATAGTAATTCATCCCCCATATAGTAATTCATCCCCCATATAGTAATACATCCCCCATAGTAATTCATCCCCCATATAGTAATTCATCCCCCATATAGTAATTCACCCCCATATAGTAATTCATCCCCCGTATAGTAATTCATCCCCCATATAGTAATTAATTCCCCATAGTAATTAATCCCCCATATAGTAATTCATCCCCCATAGTAATTCATCCCCCGTATAGTAATTCATACCCCATAGTAATTCATCCCCCATAGTAATTCATCCCCCATATAGTAATTCATCCCTCATATAGTAATTCATCCCCCATAGTAATTCATCCCCCATAGTAATTCATCCCCCATAGTAATTCATCCCCCATATAGTAATTCATCCCCCATAGTAATTCATCCCCCATAGTAATTCATCCCCCATATAGTAATTCATTCCCCATATAGTAATTCATCCCTCATATAGTAATTCATCCCCCATAGTAATTCATCCCCCATAGTAATTCATCCCCCATATAGTAATTCATCCCCCATAGTAATACATCCCCCATAGTATTTCATCCCCCATATAGTAATTCATCCCCCATAGTAATTCATCCCCCATATAGTAATTCATCCCCCATATAGTAATTCATCCCCCATAGTAATTCATCCCCCATATAGTAATTCATCCCCCATATAGTAATTCATCCCCCATAGTAATTCATCCCCCATATAGTAATTCATCCCCCATATAGTAATTCATCCCCCATATAGTAATACATCCCCCATAGTAATTCATCCCCCATATAGTAATTCATCCCCCATATAGTAATTTATCCCCCATATAGTAATTCATCCCCCATATAGTAATTCATCCCCCATAGTAATTCATCCCCCATATAGTAATTCATCCCCCATATAGTAATTCATCCCCCATAGTAATTCATCCCCCATATAGTAATTCATCCCCCATATAGTAATTCATCCCCCATATTAAGTCCCCAAGTACCCCCTGTGTCAATTCACTTACCTTTGCTCCGCGCGTTCCTCTCGCCGTGTTCCAGCGCCGTTCCGGTGTAGCATGAAAATCTGTCTCCTATGAGGATCTGTCCCCCTCCACGTATCTGCGCATGTGCCAGTTTCAGGCATTAGCAGCCGATCGGCGATCTCCGGCACATGCGCAGATACGTCGAGGGGGACAGATCCTCATAGGAGACAGATTTTCATGCTACACCGGTCTTCAGGGCGGACTGTGAGGGGAGCCTAGCGGGAGCCTAGCTCCACGGGCCGGATTAAAAGGTCCGCCGGGCTGTATACGGCCCACGGGCCGTAGTTTGCCCATTGCTGATCTAGAACATGGATTTGAGGAGATAATATGTGGATTTTTCATGTTAGCTTATATTTATATATTATGTGAAATTTCTAATTTTCATGATTTAGGGTGAAGATCTGATAGATATAAAAGTTGAGGGTAAAGCAGAAGAAGAAGAGGCGTATGTGAGGGATGATCAGCAGTCTATGGAGGAGGATGGAATAACGGGGACATTTATAGAGGAGGACACTCCTACAGAGATCAGCACAGGTGGGTCATGAACACTAAATCCATTCCTCCACCCATACTGCTCACTGATTGGTCCAGAGTAGAGTAAACACTTAGAAATATCAGCATGTAAGACACAATTTATGTATCTAGACTGGATTTTTGGAGATTATGGGGTTCAGCTGCCTGCAAAATGTTGATTTTTACCATTAGCTTTAACCTAGGCACCTGGGACATGTATTTTGGGTCTTCGGCCCCATACCTGGTTGTAGCAAGATCTCTGACAGAGCAAGTCCCCCAGGGTTACTTTTTGTTGTCTACTGGCTGTGCCGGGTGGAGGGATATGTCTGTAGTGTCTCAGACCCAAGTCACTGAGTGCAGTCTCAGGAGATGGGAGGCAGCGGTGTGGGATCTCTGCAACTTGTCTACAGTAAACATTTAATCTTCCACTGATTACTGAATACCAATATTATGAGTCCTGACCCTTACACTGTATAATTTATATTGCACATAACATACTCCTGACCCCTGCACTGTATACTTTATGGTGTACATTCTATACCCCTGACCCCTGTACTATATACTCTTTGTTGTACATTACATACTCCTGACCCCTGCACTATATACTCTATGTTGTACATTACATACTCCTAACCCCTGCACTATATACTCTATGTTGTACATTACATACTCCTGACCCCTGCACTATATACTCTATGTTGTACATTACATACTCCTGACCCCTGCACTATATACTCTATGTTGTACATTCCATACTCCTGACCCCTGCACTATATACTCTATGTTGTACATTATATACTCCTGACCCCTGCACTATATACTCTATGTTGTACATTACATACTCCTGACCCCTGCACTATATACTCTATGTTGTACATTACATACTCCTGACCCCTGCACTATATACTCTATGTTGTACATTACATACTCCTGACCCCTGCACTATATACTCCATGTTGTACATTACATACTCCTGACCCCTGCACTATATACTCTATGTTGTACATTACATACTCCTGACCCCTGCACTATATACTCTATGTTGTACATTATATACTCCTGACCCCTGCACTATATACTCTGTGTTGTACATTACATACTCCTGTCCCCTGCAGTATATATTTTATGTTGTACATTACATACTCCTGACCCCTGCACTATATACTCTGTGTTGTACATTACATACTCCTGACCCCTGCACTATATACTCTATGTTGTACATTACATACTCCTGACCCCTGCACTATATACTCTATGTTGTACATTACATACTCCTGACCCCTGCACTATATACTCTATGTTGTACATTATATACTCCTGACCCCTGCACTATATACTCTGTGTTGTACATTACATACTCCTGTCCCCTGCAGTATATATTTTATGTTGTACATTACATACTCCTGACCCCTGCACTATATACTCTGTGTTGTACATTACATACTCCTGACCCCTGCACTATATACTCTATGTTGTACATTACATACTCCTGACCCCTGCACTATATACTCTATGTTGTACATTACATACTCCTGACCCCTGCACTATATACTCTATGTTGTACATTACATCCTCCTGACCCCTGCACTTTATACTCTATGTTGTACATTACATACTCCTGACCCCTGCACTATATACTCTGTGTTGTACATTACATACTCCTGACCCCTGCACTATATACTCTGTTGTACATTACATACTCCTGACCCCTGCACTATATACTCTGTTGTACATTACATACTCCTGACCCCTGCACTATATACTCTGTTGTACATTACATACTCCTGACCCCTGCACTATATACTCTATGTTGTACATTACATACTCCTGACCCCTGCACTATATACTCTATGTTGTACATTACATACTCCTGACCCCTGCACTATATACTCTATGTTGTACATTACATACTCCTGACCCTGCACTATATACTCTATCTTGTATATTCCATTTTCCTGACTTCTGCTCTCCCCCCTCCCCCCACTGCTATATATACACATAATATGGATTCTTTTTTGTTCCCCCCATTTCCTCCCAGCTGGACATTTTATATCAGATATGGTGTGACCCTCCTGCGCTCCAAGTGTATAATTAAAAAACTAAAAGATAATAAATCAAATAAATATATGTGTAAATCCCAAAGGGAGCTGCTAGCATTAAATCATATACCAGTGATTGAGTAAATATAAAACATAAGGAATGCTGCGCTACATTCAAATCAAACAAATTGTGAATGTGGGATCCCAAAATATCAAATCAAAAAATGTGACAATGTTAACAATACAGGTCTATACGTGCTTGCTGATAATAACATAAATCAAATAAATAGCTCAAAAACATGTGAAAACACAAAAAACTATATCTATATATATGTGCATGAACCAAAAATACACATACATATAATTTAATCACACGTGCCTATTGTGAAGTGAAAAATAACCATAATAATGGTACACACAAACTTATATCTCAAAGTCCAAAAAATAATAAATATTGTTGGTGAACAAAACAGTAAAACGGTGCTTCCAAATTATACTGTTAATGACCACAGGTGAAAACTCGTGCAGGTTTCTGGGTGTATACAGATCTACGAATCCAACCACCTTCTGGATTAGCCTCTCACCTCATCCCTTCGACCCTTGCGGATCAAAGAGCAGTAATGGATCCCTCTCACAGATCCTCCAGGCACCAAAAACACTCCAAAGACAGCTTTCAGGATATAATATTCCCACTATGGCTCTTCTCCAGGAAAAGTTGTAATATCAATCTCTCAGAATGAGACAAAGGAATCCTCCCATAGTGTAGTATATTTAATTATACCATAGGAACATGTAGCATATTTACATTAAAACTTACGTAGCAGCCAGTCCAAGCAAAAACCTCATGCTTTCAGATGAGGATATATCTGTTGGGTGTACAGCTGAATGCACAGGTGTACCAAGATGGCCGCCACGCCGGAAATACGTCACCGCGTTAAGCCGACGCGTTGCGTCACAGTGTCATGTGACTTCATCAGGGCTGTCAATCACAGTGACGGTCACTCTTTAAATACCCAGCTTGTTAGAGAGAACCACCCACATAGGAGGTGTTTTCTTCAGCCTAATCACATCAATACTTCCTGCGGCCATTACACTGAAGACCACTGGGGACTCCTATGTAAAAAATATACATGCTAATGGCTGCAGTAGGCGCATCTACACAGAGATCGTCCGAGGACTGTATAATGATGCACCAACTACAATTAATATACCTAATCTTTACAAAACAACAAAATGCCCTTATATCAAATTCCCATTTTAATTGAATGTTATTAAAAAGCGAAAAATGTATATTATTTATTAAATATGAAAGCTAAAATATAAAATTAAAATATAATTAAAATAAATAAAATAGACCATCTCTCACATAATTACATGCTATTATCAATCCTAGTTATGGTAAATATCAGCATATGATCTCTAATTATATATACCAAACCTACAGCCAATTATTTTATACAATTACATGGAAATATATATATACCTGTGCACATAAGGACGCACACGTATATACACAATCCAAACCTCAATCTAATCAAAAATTATTGTATATTAGCTTTAAAAATAATAAAATAATCTAAAAATTATTATTTATTAATGAAGATTAATATTTTATTATTTTATTAAAATTTTATTTAAAATATTTATCCCAACCCTTCACCAGCTCACAAAGGACCTACTCCGAAAAAACTCACACACACATATTCTATCCGAAAGCATGAGTTTACATAATCAATGTATAAAATTATTACATAGTAAGATAATATATATATATATGTATATCTATAGCACCATCTCAATTAACCTCAAAAATCAGAAATAAAACAATTTAAATCAAACTCAATGTTCAAACCATTGGGGAAATACGTATGCATACTATAAATCCACTTTGACTCTATTTGGCTCAAAGTACGCACCTTATGGCTGCCTCGCCAGTGTCTCTTATATTTCGTGATACCCCAAAATTTTAGTTCACTAGGGTCTTTGTTATGAAATTTGGCGAAATGCTTTGAAACGCTATGCTTCGGGAACCCCTTCTTTATATTTTGCACATGTTCCCGGAGCCTGACCCAAAGAGGTCGTTTGGTTCTCCCTATATATTGCATTCCGCAACTGCATTGCAGTGCGTACACAACTCCCTCTGTCCTACAAGTAATAAATTCTTCGATCTTAAATTCTTTCTTACTTACAGATGAAGTAAAATTCATCAATTTCTTATTCCTGCCTTTTGTAGCTTTGCACGCATAACATGTCCTGCATGGAAAGAACCCATTTATATCCAAAAAGGTGACATTCTTTTTAATGGGTGGATCAAGAACATTTTTAACAATTTTATCTCTTAATGATGGGGCTTTTCTATATCTAAAAGTGGGGAATTCTGATATTATCTCTTTTAGGGCCGGATCAGCTTTCAATAGTGGCCAATATCTTCTAAAAATAGTCTCCACTTTCTTATAATGGACATTGAAATCTAGGCACATCACAAGTTGGTCTTTCTGTTCCTCATTTTTCTCTCGATCTACCAACAGTAAATCTCTTTTTGTATTCCCAACTTCCTGGATCGTTTTACTAATTAAATTTTGCTGATAACCTTTGGCTTCAAACCTCTGGCCTATATTTTTTGCTTGACTAAAAAAATCTTCCTGTATAGTGCAATTCCTTCTGAGTCTGATCATTTGACCTTTTGGTATGTTCAATAACCACGGCGGGAAGTGGCAGCTGTCTTGAGGGATATAACCATTCCTGTCGACACTCTTAAAGAATGTCTTCGTGATAATTTTATCTTGTATGATGTTAATATCTAAATCTAGGAAACTAATCTGCTCACGACTATGTTCCCAAGTAAGAACAATGTTTTTACTATTCCTATTCAGATTTTCACAGAAACATAATAAATCCTCTTCTCTTCCTTTCCATAATACTATAATATCATCTATATATTTTTTAAACAGTATTAATTCTTTCGGGGGCCTCAAATATACTGCCATCTCTTCCCAGTGTGCCATGAACATGTTTGCCACACTGGGAGCAAAACGCTCTTGTAGGACAGAGGGAGTTGTGTACGCGCTGCAATGCAGTTGCGGAATGCAATATATAGGGAGAACCAAACGACCTCTTTGGGTCAGGCTCCGGGAACATGTGCAAAATATAAAGAAGGGGTTCCCGAAGCATAGCGTTTCAAAGCATTTCGCCAAATTTCATAACAAAGACCCTAGTGAACTAAAATTTTGGGGTATCACGAAATATAAGAGACACTGGCGAGGCAGCCATAAGGTGCGTACTTTGAGCCAAATAGAGTCAAAGTGGATTTATAGTATGCATACGTATTTCCCCAATGGTTTGAACATTGAGTTTGATTTAAATTGTTTTATTTCTGATTTTTGAGGTTAATTGAGATGGTGCTATAGATATACATATATATATATATATTACTTACTATGTAATAATTTTATACATTGATTATGTAAACTCATGCTTTCGGATAGAATATGTGTGTGTGAGTTTTTTCGGAGTAGGTCTTTTGTGAGCTGGTGAAGGGTTGGGATAAATATTTTAAATAAAATTTTAATAAAATAATAAAATATTAATCTTCATTAATAAATAATAATTTTTAGATTATTTTATTATTTTTAAAGCTAATATACAATAATTTTTGATTAGATTGAGGTTTGGATTGTGTATATACGTGTGCGTCCTTATGTGCACAGGTATATATATATTTCCATGTAATTGTATAAAATAATTGGCTGTAGGTTTGGTATATATAATTAGAGATCATATGCTGATATTTACCATAACTAGGATTGATAATAGCATGTAATTATGTGAGAGATGGTCTATTTTATTTATTTTAATTATATTTTAATTTTATATTTTAACTTTCATATTTAATAAATAATATACATTTTTCGCTTTTTAATAACATTCAATTAAAATGGGAATTTGATATAAGGGCATTTTGTTGTTTTGTAAAGATTAGGTATATTAATTGTAGTTGGTGCATCATTATACAGTCCTCGGACGATCTCTGTGTAGATGCGCCTACTGCAGCCATTAGCATGTATATTTTTTACATAGGAGTCCCCAGTGGTCTTCAGTGTAATGGCCGCAGGAAGTATTGATGTGATTAGGCTGAAGAAAACACCTCCTATGTGGGTGGTTCTCTCTAACAAGCTGGGTATTTAAAGAGTGACCGTCACTGTGATTGACAGCCCTGATGAAGTCACATGACACTGTGACGCAACGCGTCGGCTTAACGCGGTGACGTATTTCCGGCGTGGCGGCCATCTTGGTACACCTGTGCATTCAGCTGTACACCCAACAGATAAATCCTCATCTGAAAGCATGAGGTTTTTGCTTGGACTGGCTGCTACGTAAGTTTTAATGTAAATATGCTACATGTTCCTATGGTATAATTAAATATACTACACTATGGGAGGATTCCTTTGTCTCATTCTGAGAGATTGATATTACAACTTTTCCTGGAGAAGAGCCATAGTGGGAATATTATATCCTGAAAGCTGTCTTTGGAGTGTTTTTGGTGCCTGGAGGATCTGTGAGAGGGATCCATTACTGCTCTTTGATCCGCAAGGGTCGAAGGGATGAGGTGAGAGGCTAATCCAGAAGGTGGTTGGATTCGTAGATCTGTATACACCCAGAAACCTGCACGAGTTTTCACCTGTGGTCACTAACAGTATAATTTGGAAGCACCATTTACTGTTTTGTTCACCAACAATATTTATTATTTTTTGGACTTTGAGATATAAGTTTGTGTGTACCATTATTATGGTTATTTCTCACTTCACAATAGGCACGTGTGATTTAATTATATGTATGTGTATTTTTGGTTCATGCACATATATATAGATATAGTTTTTTGTGTTTTCACATGTTTTTGAGCTATTTATTTGATTTATGTTATTATCAGCAAGCACGTATAGACCTGTATTGTTAACATTGTCACATTTTTTGATTTGATATTTTGGGATCCCACATTCACAATTTGTTTGATTTGAATGTAGCGCAGCATTCCTTATGTTTTATATTTTATATCAGATGATGTGATTGGAGCACAGACTTTTACATGGTGATAATAATGTGATAACATCCTCCAACTTTGGACCCTTAAACAGAAATTGATAGGGTGGAATTGTAAGCTCCTCAGAGACCAAGCTGCCTGATGTGGGCGGAGTCCTGGTTTGGGGGAACCAATCAGCTCCTGTCTAGTAATCCTCTGTCTTTGTATTTTAGTCCATGGCCGGGAGATGAGAAAAACCTCCGAGGATTGTCTCACTTTGTCTCCAGACTGGAAAGTAGAAGATGAGGACATCACACAGTATAGTCCAGGAGAAAACCCGGCTCCCTCCAATGTCCATCCGACACCACCCAGTGTAGATAGACCATCGGATTCCTCGTATCCTGAGGAACCTCAGACTGTGCAGGACCGGGCTGGCCTTCCAACAGAGAATAACTTCTCCTGTACTGAGTGCGGGAAGAGGTTCCATTCTAAATCCAATCTTAATGCGCATGAAAGATCTCACACGGGGGAGAAACCGTATTCCTGTCCTGAGTGCGGGAAATGTTTTTCAAGGAAGTCCCATCTTTACACACATCAGAGATCTCACACGGGGGAGAAGCCGTATTCCTGTCCAGAGTGTGGGAAATGTTTTTCACAGAAGTCCAATCTTTATAGACATCAGCGATTTCATACAGGTGAGAAGCCGTATTCCTGTCTTGAGTGCAGGAAGGATTTCTGTTCTAAATTCAATCTTAATGTGCATAAAAGATCTCACACGGGGGAGAAGCCATATTCTTGTACTGAGTGCAGTAAATGTTTTTCACGGATGTACCAACTTTATAAACATCAGAGATCTCACATGGGGGAGAAGCTATATTCCTGTCCAGAGTGCGGGAAATGTTTTTCAGACAAGTCCAGTCTTCACACACATCAGAGATCTCACACAAAGGAGAAGTCATATTCCTGTCCTGAGTGTGGGAAATGTTTTTCACAGATGTCCAGTCTGCACACACATCAGAGATCTCACACAGGGGAGAAGCCATATTCCTGTCCTGAATGTGGGAAATGTTTTTCAATGAAGTTCAGTCTTCACATACATCAGAGATCTCACACAGGGGAGAAGCCATATTCCTGTCCTGAGTGTGGAAAATGTTTTTCAGAGAAGTCCAGTCTGCACAAACATCAGAGATCTCACACAGGAGAGAAGCCATATTCCTGTTCTGAGTGCGGGAAATGTTTTTCACAGAAGTTCAGTCTTCACATACATCAGAGATCTCACACAGGAGAGAAGCCATATTTCTGTTCTGAGTGCGGGAAATGTTTTTCACAGAAGTTCAGTCTTCACATACATCAGAGATCTCACACAGGAGAGAAGCCATATTCCTGTCCTGAGTGTGAGAAATGTTTTTCAGAGAAGTCCAGTCTGCTGAAACATCGGAGATCTCACACAGGGGAGAAGCCATATTCCTGTCCTGAGTGCAGGAAATGTTTTTCATGGAGGTCCAATCTCTCCAAACATCAGAGATCTCACACAGGGGAGTAGTCACTTTCCTGTCCTGAATGAGGGAAATGTTCCTCACTGAAGTGCTGTCTTCCTGTACATCAGGGGTCACACACAACCCTGGAGGTGTATTAGAGCCTTGAGTGCGGGAAATGTCTTCTAGATGAATGTTGCTGGACATCCCAGCTCTCATGTGGGGAAGAAGCACACCCTGATATACACCTCAGATACAGGTAAAACTCAAAAAATTAGAATATCATGCAAAAGTTCATTTATTTCAGTGCAGCAACTTAAAAGGTGAAACTAATATATGAGATAGACTCATTACATGCAAAGCAAGATAGTCCAAGCCGTGATTTGTCATCATTGTGATGATTATGACTTACAGCTCATGAAAACCCCAAATCCACAATCTCAGAAAATGAGAATATTGTGAAAAGGTGGAATAATCTCGGCTCAAAGTGTCCCACTCTAATCAGCTCATTCAGCCATAACACCTGCAAAGGGTTCCTGAGCCTTTAAATGGTCTCTCAGTCTGGTTCAGTAGGAATCATAATCATGGGAAAGACTGCTGACCTGACACCATCACTGACACCCTCCATAAGGAGGGAAAGCCTCAAAAGGTAATTTTAGAAGAAGAAGTTGGATGTTCCCAAAGTGCTGTATCAAAGCACATTAATAGAAAGTTATGTGGAAGGGAAAAGTGTGGAAGAAAAAGGTGCACAAGCAGCAGGGATGACCGCAGCCTGGAGAGGATTGTCAGGAAAAGGCCATTCAAAAGTATTGGGGACTTTCACAAGGAGTGGACTGAGGCTGGAGTCAGTGCATCAAGAGCCCCCACACACAGACAGATCCTGGACATGGGCTTCAAATGTTGTATTCCTCTTGTCAAGCCGCTCCTGAACAACAAACAATGTCAGAAGCGTCTTATCTGGGCTAAAGAAAAACAGACCTGGTCTGTCCTCAGTGGTCCAAAGTCCTCTTTTCTGATGAGAGCAACTTTTGCATCTCATTTGGAAACCAAGGACCCCGAGTATGGAGGAAGAATGGAGAGGACCAAGGACCTCGAGTATGGAGGAAGAATGGAGAAGCCCAAGGACCCCGAGTAGGGAGGAAGAATGGAGAAGTCCAAGGACCCCGAGTATGGAGGAAGAATGGAGAGGCCCGAGGAGCCCGAGTATGGAGGAAGAATGGAGAGGCCCAAGGAGCCCGAGTATGGAGGAAGAATAGAGAGGCCCGAGGACCCCGAGTATGGAGGAGGAATGGAGAGGCCCGAGGACCCCGAGTATGGAGGAGGAATGGAGAGGCACAAGGACCCCGAGTATGGAGGAGGAATGGAGAGGCCCGAGGACCCCGAGTATGGAGGAAGAATGGAGAGGCACACACTGCAAGATGCTTGAAGTCCAGTGTGAAGTTTCCACAGTCTGTGTTGATTTGGGGAGCCATGTCATCTGCTGGTGTTGGTCCACTGTGCTTCATTAAGTCCAGGGTCAACGCAGCCGTCTACCAGGAGATTTTGGAGCACTTCATGCTTCCTTCCGCAGACAAGCTTTATGGGGATGCTGACTTCTTTTTCCAGCAGGACTTGGCACCTCCCACACTGCCAAAAGCACCAAAACCTGGTTCAATGACCGTGGGATTACTGTGCTTGATTGGCCAGCAAACTCACCTGACCTGAACCCCATAGAGAATCTATGGGGCATTGCCAAGAGAAAGATGAGAGACATGAGACCGAACAATGCAGAAGAGCTGAAGGCCGCTATTGAAGCATCCTGGTCTTCCATAACACCTCAGCAGTGCCACAGGCTGATAGCTTCCATTCCACGCCGCATTGAGGCAGTAATTGCTGCAAAAGGGGCCCAAACCAAGTACTGAGTACATATGAATGCTTCGACTTTTCAGAGGTGCGATATTGTTCTATGTACAATCCGTGTTTTATTGATTGCATGGAATATTCTCATTTTCTGAGATTGTGGATTTGGGGTTTTCATGAGCTGTAAGCCATAATCATCACAATGATGACAAATCACGGCTTGAACTATCTTGCTTTGCATGGAATGAGTCTCATAGATTAGTTTCAGCTTTTAAGTTGCTGCACTGAAATCAATGAACTTCTGCACCAGATTCTCATTGTTCGAGTTTCACCTGTATACCTCATGGCTGATCTTCATCATGGAAGAAACAGTTCATAAGGAGATCAGAGGTCCCCAAAGACATGGATGAAGTGTGGGACTGGGTTGGCCATTGATTGCAGGAGAAGAATAAAAATGGAGTCCTGCCCTGTGATTGGCTGAGTACATTTTGTGGTGGGAGATTTCACAAACACTTGGAGGTCTATGGAGAACAATGTTGAACGGATGTGACCGGCATTCTCCAGCTGGGAGGAGTTTTGGCCGTATTTTATTGATTATGATCATTGGCTCCATCTAGTGGCCATAATATCATATTGGGCTAGTTTTACTGATGGAGAGATTTCAGAAAAATCACCTCATTGTGGCCACTAGATGGAGCCGGCGATCATAGGAAATCACTGTGTTACTTAACATAGGGCCGGATGTTGTCACAGCTGGAGGAATGATTGTCTCATTGGTCCAATGAATGTTCTATAAATAGAGCCCTTGGTTTCCTTCATCAGACATGGATCCATACTAATCCCTGAGGTCACACTCCCGCACCCTGAGGTCACACTTCCGCACCCTGAGGTCACACTCCCGCACTCTGAGGTCACACTCCCGCACTCTGAGCTCATACTCCCGCACTCTGAGCTCATACTCCCGCACTTTGAGGTCACACTCCCGCACTCTGAGGTCACACTCCCGCACTCTGAGGTCACACTCCCGCACTCTGAGGTCACACTCCTGCACCCTGAGGTCACACTCCCGCACTCTGACCCCAGCAGAGTGATCCCATCTAGATCACATTGACCTTTTCACTGAATTAGGTAGTTTTTGCACTAAAAATGCAAAATGCACTAAATGTAATTTTTGAGAACCCAAATACTTTATTTTACCAATTGTTTAGATATAAATATAAAAGATGAGGTTGTGCCGAGTCAATAGATACCCAACATGTCCAGCCCTAAAATGGGGTGTGCCATTGAGATGATAGAAAACGTTGTTACTGAACAATGGCCCCTAGGTGGCACTTGAACCCTTTCCCTGCCATGGATGTACTGATGTTGTACTGACCTACAGAACTGCCTCCAGCTGGTCAGGTGACTACAACATACTGTCATGGCTTCCCCCTTCTGCTATGAGCGCCTGGTCTGCTGAGCTTCCCTCCACTCCACAGCCCATCTGCCTGTCCTCTAAGATGGCTCCCCGCAGCTCTAACATCCCCCCACAGTACTGATCCCTCCACAGCACTGATCCTCCCTCCGCAGCACTGATCCCCCCACAGCACCCATCCCCCCACAACACTGATCCCCACAGCACTGATCCCCCCTCCCCCTGCAGCACTGATCCCCCCACAGAACCCATCCCCCAACAGCACTGATTCCCCCCACAGCACCCATCCCGTCACAGCACTGATCCCCCCCACAGCACTGATCCCCCCGCAGCACCAATCCATCTGGCTCCCATGCTTCTGGCTTCTCCTTTCCCCTCCCATTGGCTTCAGCTGCTGCAGGGGAGCCACAAGGAGATCAAAATGTCCAAATACTTCCCCATCACTAAAACTCCCTCCCTGTGCTGGGACCTCCTACCGATGCCCCACCCCCCTCTGTTCAGTGCTGCTGCCTGACTTCCCCTCCTGCCCCCCACACTGGCTGCAGCTGCTGGATGGAGAGTGGGGGGGTTGTCATGTCATGTTTACCAGCCCCTTCCTAAATTGATTTGGTGAATGATTGATACCAATCACTCCTGTGTTCATTCACTGAACCATAGTAAAGGGTGTTTCCTGGGCTTCAGTTTTGTGAATGAATAGGAGCCTCTGTACAGGATCTTCCTACAAATCCCACCCATAGAACAATATTGGAGATAACAGCAGTATTGTCCTCACCAATCACAGCCAGGATATTTCCCAGTATAGGTCAGGAGGGGGATGGGTTATAGTACAATAAGGGGCCCATAGACATGACATGACAGAAACCCTCATAGATATGACTTTGTCATCTGATCTATCAGTAAATGACCAGATTGGAGGACAGTCTCATGTCTGGGGGGTACCTGCACACAGTGGGGGCTCCTCAGGGGATATTGTGATTGGACAGGGCAGAATACCCTATACGTCCCCCTCATAAACCAACACTGGGAGGAGTCTGTGTACTCCTCCCCCTCCCCTCTGCATACAATTAAAGTAGACCTGTCATGAGAGCAATATGTAGAAATCCTCCAAACCATCAGGAGACGGGAAAAGAGGATAAAAGACCATGGGAGAGATGGGACTGAGTGTAGTGATGGATTCCAGAAGGTGGGAGATGGTTCTAGAAGATGGGGAGAAGTACGGTGCATGTACTCACATCTGGGAGGTTGTGGGAACCCCTCCAGGGATCAGACAACCTATCTGAGGACTTGTGGGGAATATGTCTGTCTCCTCACTGAAGTCAATGGGTGGTCACCCTCCATGGTCATCGGGGAATTCCGGATCATCATATACTAAGCAGGATTTGGATCCCGGTGGAGAACTTTCACCCCAAGAAAAAATGAGGGTGAGGTCAGCAGAGGAGCCCATAGTAAAGGAGGAAACTCTGAAATGTTTTCTTCAGAAGGTTGGAGTTTACTGAACAAGTGAATGTAAAATACACCATCAACGCGTTTCATGGCTTCAAAGTGTCACTTCATCAGGACAGGTGTAAGAAGACGATATAAAAATAGGGAATGAAGTAACAGTCCAGTATATGGTATTATAAAGACCCGAGTCACATACAATTCATGGACAGGACTGAGATTTATAGCATTCAGGATTTGTATGATGTTAGACAAGGTGAAGAGATATATGGAGAGGATGATCAATACATGGAGAAATCAATCTATTCTATCATAGAAGGGAATCAATAGATCAATCAATGACATCAACCAATCAATAAGATCCATTTCATGGGATAGATTTATCATTCTGTGCACTGGTTATGTTGGAGGATCAAACCGTGATCACTGGATATTGGAAACATTCCTATTGATCTGATGACTGCTGGCATGGATTCCTGATTGATTATTGCTGGGAATAAAGTCCAATAAACACGCAGATTTGATGGGATTATTGATAGAAAAATCTCTTCATATTCCATGGAATAAATATGTGTAGAATAGTTTGGATTTGATGGAATAAATCTCTATAAAAAGACTTTGTGGGGTTTGTTGGTTCTTTTCTATTCCTCTCTAGGTCTGGATTTCAGGAAGAAGAAACAATTCCTCCAATTTCTAGTGGATGGTGAGGAGGGGAGAGATTTGGGGGAGTTTTGTACCTACAGAGGTAATAGAGATAATCCGGCTAGTAATTGATGAGAGGAGATTTCATTGGAGAGAATTCAGGGCTGGGGGCACTGCTGGGGCCTGGAGGGTTCTGATTGGACCACCAGTACATGTGTTGTATTAATCTGGGGGTGTTTGTTATATCATTGGTATGATTCTGAAAAGATGCCCTCCAGATGTACACATGGGGGGTGTCCCGGGGGGGTTACAATGTAGAGGGCAGAGAGAGAATACTGTACAGTGTGTAATAATATACAGTCAGGTCCATAAATATTGGGACATGGACACAATTCTAACATTTTTGGCTCTATACACCATCACAATGGATTTGAAATGAAATGAACAAGATGTGCTTTAACTGCAGACTGTCAGCTTTAATTTGAGGGTATTTACATCCAAATCAGGTGAACGGTGTAGGAATTTATGGATCTGACTGTATTTGGAAAGCTGCCCCTATATACGATGGTGTAAAATCTAGTTGCAGAGCGCCCCCTACATACAATGGTGTCATAGGGAGTCCTCTTCCTGATCCTGTTCTGGTGACACCCCAAATCTCAGGATTTTATATCACTTTCGGTAATAATTGTAAACAGGACAAATACAGAGGCTGAATCTCCCTAAAGGAGGCCGAGGCAGCAATAGAAACCAACAGGAGGTCTAACCCCTCTCCACTCTCCAGAAAATCAATGCCTTTAGTTCTTCTGTAAAACAACCCAGTGAAGGGATGGGGGGAGGAAATATGTTTGTCTTTTCCAGAAGGTTGGATGCAGAATACTTTCATGTCCAGCATACTAAATGGGTCCAATACTGGGATCATCTGAGAAAATGTGTTCTGTATTCCTGGGAGGGAGGCACCTATGGGTTGGTGTTTGTAGAAAATGAACACAGTGAGGACAATGGCAAGTGCTGAATGCCATAAATGACTGCATGGAGTCTGTAGTGCCAGAAAACTACTCAATGTATTCCCCTCCCATCGTCTCCATGGTTCTTCCCCACCCCATCCTTTCTAGGCTCCTTTCCCTCCCCAAACTCTCTAGGTTCAATTGCCTACAATTTCTCTAGGTTCCCTTCACTCCCCATACCCTCTAGGCTCCTCCTTTTTTATCCTCTCTAGCCTCCTTCCATTCCCCAACCTTTCTAGGGTCCCATCTGCTCAAGGCTTTATGCCCTTGCCATCCTCTCTTAAGCTCCTTCCCCTCCCTATCCTCTCTAGGTTCCTTTCCCTCCCCATCCACTTTAGGTTCCTTCCACTCCCCATTGTTTCTACATTCCCCTCCTCTCTAGGCTCTATCCCCTCCTCATACTTTCTAGGTTCATGCCCCTCCCCATCCTCTCTAGACTCCTTCCACTCCTCATCCTCAATAGGCTCATTCCCCTCTCCATGCTGTCAAGGCTTCTTCCCCTCTCCATCCTCTTTAGGCTCTTTCTCCTTCCCATCCTCTGTAGGCTTTTTCCCTTCCTCATACTCTCTAGGCTCCTTCCACTTTCCCATCCTCTCTAGGCTCCTTCCACTCCCCATCCTCGTTAGCCTTCCTCCCCTCCCTATCTTCTCTAGGCAACTTCTTCTCCTCATCCTCTCTAGGTTCCTTCCCCTCCCTATTATCTCTAGGTTCCTTCCCCTCCCCATCCTCTCTAGGCTCTTATTACTCCCCATGCTTTCTATGCTCCCATTCTCTCTAGGCTCCATTCCCTCCCAATACTTTTTAGGCTCCTTCCCTCCCCATCTTATCTAGGCTCCTTCTCCTCCCCATCCTGTCTAGGCTTCTTTCACTCCTCATCTTCGTTAGGCTCCTTCTCCTCCCCATCCTCTCTAGGCTTCTTTCTCCTCCCCATCCTTTCTAGGTTTCTTCCCTATCCTCTATACTTTCCTTCCCTTCAATTTCCACCCTTCTCTCCAATTCTCCTTAGGTTTATACCCCCCTCCCATCCTCTCTAGGATCCTTCTCCTCCCCATTCTCTCTAGGCTCCTCCTTTCCTATCCTCTTTTGGTTCCTTCCCCTCCCCATCCTCTCTTGGCTCCATCCCCTCCCCATCCTCTCTAGGCTCCTTCTCTTCCTCATCATCTCTAGGCTGCTTCTCCTCCTCGTCCTTTGTAGGCTTCTTCACCTCCCCATGCTCTCTAGGCTTCTTCACCTCTCCATCCTCCTTCTGCTCTCCATCTTCTCTTGGCTCCTTCTGCTTCCCATCCAAGTGCTGTTTACTAATACATTGTCTTCCCGTGGGATAGTGGAAGTGTAGAGGTATGCCGTGTAGTCATCCGTGGATAATTAGGTCTGCAAAGAGGTCTAGTGTGTCCGGTGTGCTGTGGGCTGAAGAAGCTCACGTGACTCAGTGGACAAAACACGTTGACGTCACAGCATCATGACGCCCGCATCCCCGGCATCCAGACCTCTCCACACAGCCTCACCACCTGGCCGCATTGCTCTGGACACACTAGACCTCTTTGCAGACCTCCTCATCCACAGATGACTACACGGCGTGCCTCTACACTTCCAGTATGCAGCAGGAGGACAGTGCATTAGCAAACAGCACTTGGATGCGTGCGCGGACTCTGCTTTTTGGACTAAGGCACTAATACACTGCGGGAGTCCCCATTCATGGAAATTGCTTGGCTGAGCTCCACCTGTCTGATGTCCTTGTTCCTATCGCTGGCACACAGGGCTCTATCAGTCTCATATTTCTGCTCACCCACTGCCTACTGCACTATCTATCCTGTCATTATAACCCGCCATCCATATACTGGCAACACTGCTATTACCACAATTATCCGTGGATGACTACGTGGATTACCCCCTATGGGATCTATATGGGTCTGCCATGTATGTATATGACCTCACTGAGGATTGAGGGACTCTCCTGTGCTGAAAGTGAATGGTGACCGCTGCCTCCTTTGACTCTACAAGTGCCCCGTTCCGTCATCTCTTTACATCCATCTACTGGCTGTCTTTGTGCCAAGTGTGAGATAGCAGCGTGTGGCTTTATCTGATATCTCAGTGACTATCATCTACATATGAGGATACCTGAGGATTGTCCTCCATGACACCACCAGGGTCTATTATACATGTATGTGACCCCCATGAGGACTGATCGGGTCTGCCTCTACTATCAAGGAGCTTGATTCTGCCCGTCCCTTCATCACCTTCCATTGACTACAATGTCCACATTATCTATCCATTCTATTCTATTTCATGTTGTGTCAGTAATAAAAGTCACGGAGGGTTGGGAACCCTGCAAGGGGGGCAGAGATATGTGACTGCCTAGTCCAGCCTTTCTCAGCCAGGGTTCCTCCAAAGGGTTCTAGGGCTTCCTTGTCACTTCATTGGGCTGTATATGGAAGTGTCACCGACCAGCCGTTTCTGGATACACAGCTTTGTCATCATTGCACACACACAGGATTTTGTTTTTCATTCAATACATTTTTATTATAATTTCACTTTCAACAGGATTGCAAAAAAAAAAAATCAGGAAATAGTAAAGGAAGAAATCTGATTGGTCAGGAAGATCCCTTGTCTGGAATATGTGGGCGGAGTCATTATTATTGGTGTACATTACAATAACATTGCTGGGAGGTCTCTTCATTTCTCTGCTCCATACTTCCCGTCTTTATAGAAACGTCTCCTGACATTTGGGGGTCTATTCATAAAGAATGTGGGGAACCATTCACCTGGTGAAAGTGCATGTCCATTCCTTAGCAGAGCCGGAGAGGTAAGTGTGCATGGATGGGGTGTAGGTCAGTCCTTACCCTAGATGAAATCTCTCATACAGACACAATGGGGCTCATGGGACTTTATAAAGAGGAACTCCAGAAAAACATATCAATAAAGATCTTCCAATGTTTTCTTCCCAATCAGCGTAGAAATCATAAATCCCTCCCAGCAGGTGTACAAGGCCATGAAATCTCTCACAAAGTCCATCAATGGACAATTCCTGGACAACAATCACCGTGGGACAGAATTCTGAGCACCATAAGGAGGATCCAGCAGTGTCATCCATCTCCACGCGTTTCGTGGTGCAGCGCTCACTTCTTCAGGAGAAATGATTCCTGCTGATCAGAGCATACACCAATAATAAAACAAATGGCGGCAGGACCATCACTGGCTGGATGGAAAGTGGTGTCAGGTAAGTCTTCCCAGGAGTTCCGTGCTGGGCAAGCTCCCTTGTTTATGGCGGCCGATGGACATGCTGGTGCTTGGGTCTATGATGCTTCTCACCTACCATGGTAAGCCAGCCCCCCTCTGTGTTCTCACTGTATGCCCCCGGGCCTGCCCCTCCCTCATGTGTACCCAGATTGCACAGAACACATTGGAAGATTTGATTGATGTGATTTTCTGGCGTTCCTCTTTATAAAGTCACATGACCATTCTGTCTGTATGAGAGATTGTATCTCCTGTCCATTCCTTCTCTGTGAATGGGGCTAAAACACCGATGTCATTAGGAGATTTGCTGAGCCGGGGGAATGTTCTCCATCATTACAGAGCATTTCACACTTCATCCATGTCTTTGGGGACCTCTGATCTCCTTATGGACTGTTTCTTCCATGATGAAGATCAGCCATGGAGTATATCTGAGGTGTATATCAGGGTGTGCTTCTTCCCCACATGAGAGCTGGGATGTCCAGCAACATTCATCTAGAAGACATTTCCCGCACTCAAGGCACTAATATACCTCCAGAGTTGTGTGGGACTCCTGATGTACAGGAAGACAGGACTTCAGTGAGGAACATTTCCCTCATACAGGACAGAAAAGTGGCTTCTCCCTGTGTGAGATCTCTGATGTCTGGAAAGATGAGACTTCACTGTAAAACATTTCCCGCACTCAGGACAGGAATACGGCTTCTCCCCCGTGTGAGATCTCTGATGTATAACAAGTCCTGATTTGTATACAAAACATTTACCACACTCAGAACAAGAAAGTGGCTTTTCCCCCGTGTGAGAGCTCTGATGTGCGTCAAGATGAGACTTCCGTGAAAAGCATTCCCCGCACTCAGGACATGAATAAGGTTTCTCTCCTGTGTGACATCTCTGATGTCTGTAAAGATTGGCATTTAGTGAAAAACATTTCCCGCACTCAGGACAGGAATACGGCTTGTCCCTTGTGTGAGATTTCTGATGCGTATAAAGATTGCACTTCTGTGAAAAACATTTTCCGCACTCAGAACAGCAATATGGCTTTTCACCCGTATGCAGTCTCTGATGTGTGTAAAGACTGGACCTTTCTGAAAAACATTTTCCACACTCAAGACAGGAATACGGCTTTTCCCCCGTGTGGGACCTTTCATGTCTGACAAGTTCAAATTTTTGTACAAAACATTTCCCGCACTCAGGACAGGAATACGGCTTCTCTCCCGTGTGAGATCTTTTATGCGTATTAAGATTGTATTTATAACGGAAACCCTTCCCGCACTCAGTACAGGAGAACCTCTTCTCTGTTGGAAGGCCATCCGGGTCCCGCACAGTCTGAGCTTCCTCAGGATACGAGGAATCCGATGGTCCATCTACACTGGGTGGTGCCGGATGGACATTGGAGGGAGCCGGGTTTTCTCCTGGACTATACTGTGTGATGTCCTCATCTTCTACTTTCCAGTCTGGAGACAAAGTGAGACAATCCTCGGAGGTTTTCCTCATCTCCCGGCCATGGACTAAAATACAAAGACAAAGAGGATTACTAGACAGGAGCTGATTGGTTCCCCCAAACCAGGACTCCGCCCACATCAGGCAGCTTGGTCTCTGAGGAGCTTACAATTCCACCCTCAAAGGAACTAGGAAATGGCTCCTCTGATCTCCTACCAGGTCATTTCTTTATTCATGGACCTTAGTCAGAGAGTGAGGAAACAACCAGAACTGTCTTTTATAGGAGGGACAGTGATGAGGGGATTATAGGACGAGGGTCCCCACCCCCTCTATCACTCATCGCCATCTTCCCAACACAAGAAGTACTGCACTTCCTTATTTAGTCCATGATTTAGTCATGAAGAACAGCGGGGCTGAGCCCCACCAGAGGTCAGAGAGTGATGATGGGGGGAGAACAACCAAGATGGAGACTGGACTGATCCTGAAGACCACCATCATTGGGGTATTGACTCCTCCCTCATTATCACTTTCTGTTTAAGGGTCCAAAGTTGGAGGATGTTATCACATTATTATCACCATGTAAAAGTCTGTGCTCCAATCACATCATCCGATATAAAATGTCCAGCTGGGAGGAAATGGGTGTAACAAAAGAGAATCCATATTATGTGTATACAGTGAGGAACAGAAGTATCTGAACACCCTGCGATTTTGCAAGTTTTCCCACTTAGAGATCATGGAGGGGTCTGAAATTCACATTGTAGGTGCATTCCCACTCTGAGAGACAGAGTTAAAAAAAAAATTCAGGAGATCACATTGTATGATTTGTAAAGAATGTATTTGTCTTGCACTGCTGAACAGAAGTATTTGAACACCTAAGAAACAGCAAGAATTTTGTCTCTCAAAGACCTGTTACTGCGCCTTTAAAAAGTCCACCTCTACTCCACTCATTAATCTAACTTAGTAGCACCTGTCTGAGCTCTTTAAAGACACCTGTCCACCCCACAGTCAGTCAGATGCCAACTACTACCATGGGCAAGACCAAAGAGCTATCAAAAGACACCAGAGACAAAATTGTTGACCTCCACAAGGCTGGAAAGGGCTACGGGGCAATTGCCAAGCAGCTTGGTGAAAATAGATCAACTGTTGGAGCAATTGTTAGAAAATGGAAGAGGCTAAAGATGACTGTCAGTCTCCCTCGGACTGGGGCTCCATGCAAGATGTCACCTCGTGGGGTATCACTGATGATAAGAAAGGTGAGGAATCAGCCCAGAACTACAAGGGAGGAGCTGGTCAATGACATGAAGAGAGCTGGGACCACAGTTTCACAGGTCACTGTCGGTAGAACACTACGCCGTCATGGTTTCCAATCATGCAATGCACGGAAGGTTCCCCTGCTCAAGTCATCACATGTCCAGGCCCGTCTGAAGGTTGCCAATGACCATCTGGATGACCCAGAGGAGGCATAGGAGAAAGTCATGTGGTCAGATGAGACCAAAGTAGAACTTTTTGGTCTAAACTTCACTCATCGTGTTTGGAGGAAAAAGAAGGATGAGTTTAATCCCAAGAACACCATCCCTACTGTGAAGCATGGGGGTGGTAACATCATGCTTTGGAGGTGCATTTCTGCGAAGGGGACAGGACGACTGCACTGTATTAAGGAGAGGATGAATGGGGCCATTTATTGTGAGATTTTGAGCAACAACCTCCTTCCCTCAGTCAGAGCATTGATGATGGGTGGTGGCTGGGTCTTCCAACATGACAACGACCCGAAGCACACAGCCAGGAGAACCAAGGAGTGGCTCCGTAAGAAGCATATCAAGGTTCTGGAGTGGCCTAGCCAGTCTCCAGACCTAAATCCAACAGAACATCTTTGGAGGGAGCTGAAACTCCGTGTTGCTCAGCGACAGCCCCGAAACCTGACAGATCTAGAGGAGATCGGTGTGGAGGAGTCGGCCAAAATCCCTGTTGCAGTGCAAACCTGGTCAGGAACTACAGGAAACGTCTGACCTCTGTAATTGCAGACAAAGGCTTCTGTACCAAATATTAACATGGATCTTCTCAGGGGTTCAAATACTTCTGTTCAGCAGTGCGAGACAAATACATTCTTTACAAATCATACAATGGAATTTCATGAATTTTTTTTTTTTAATTCTGTCTCTCAGAGTGGGAATGACACCTACAATGTGAATGTCAAACCCCTCCATGATTTCTAAGTGGGAGAACTTGCAGAATAGCAGGGGGTTCAAATACTTCTGTTCCTCACTGTATATAGCAGTGGGGGGAGGGGGAGAGCAGAAGTCAGGAGTATGTAATGTACAATATAGAGTATATAGTGCAGGGGTCAGGAGTATGTAATGTACAACATAGAGTATATAGTGCAGGGGTCAGGAGTATGTAATGTACAACATAGAGTATATAGTGCAGGGGTCAGGAGTATGTAATGTACAACATAGAGTATATAGTGCAGGGGTCAGGAGTATGTAATGTACAACATAGAGTATATAGTGCAGGGGTCAGGAGTACATAATGTACAATTTAAATAACACATTGGAAGGGTCAGGACTCATAATATCGGTATTCATTAATGAATGGAAGCTTAAATGTTTACTGTAGACAAGTTGCAGAGATCCCACACCGCTGCCTCCCATCTCCTGAGACTGCACTCAGTGACTTGGGTCTGAGATTATACAGACATATCCCTCCACAGCCAGCAGACCACAGAGCAAGGAACCCTGGGAGAAATATTCTGTCAGAGATCTTAGTAGATCTAGGCATGGGGAAGAACACCCAAGACACACACCCCAGGTGCCTAGGTCTAGTATCACCTGTGCTGAAAAACATTTTGCTGCCAGCTGAACCCCAGAACCTCCATAAATCCAGTCTAGAGACATAAATTGTGTCTGCAGCACAGAGAAGGAAGATTATCCGAGAGAAATCCAGGAATACAGGACGGGGAACACAGCTCAGGAAAGTGACCAGGGGATTACAGGCTGATATCACCCAGTCCCCGCCCTACTCTGGACCAATCAGTGAGCAGTATGGGTGGAGGAATGGATTTAGTGTTCATGACCCACCTGTGCTGATCTCTGTAGGAGTGTCCTCCTCTATAAATGTCCCCGTTATTCCATCCTCCTCCATAGACTGCTGATCATCCCTCACATACGCCTCTTCTTCTTCTGCTTTAACCTGAACTTTTATATCGATTGGATCTTCACCCTAAATCATGAAAATTCAAAATTTCTCATAATATATAAATATAAGCTAACATGAAAAATCCACATATTATCTCCTCAAATCCATGTTCAAGATGTTCCGTACAACCAACCTTGTAATGGTGAGGGATGGTGTGACCTTCCTGTGTGGAATCCCGGGAATACAGAGGACGGGGACATCTCTCTGGTGGGTTCCTGGTATTAGGTGGCTCCATCATCTCCTTGTGTCCTTCTGAAAACTCCTCCATCACTCCATACTCCTCATCCTCCTCTTTATACTCTTCTTTACCATCAATATTATCATCCCCGAGGATTCCACTCTGAAAGATATAATAAAACATTCATTGTAACAAACATGCTGTGTATAAATCACAACTACCAATAATTGTCATCATCTACCTGATGATGGTGAGGGATGGTGTGACCTTCCTGTGTGGAATCCCGGGAATACAGAGGATGGGGACATCTCTCTGGTGGGTTCCTGTAGCTGGATGACTCCACCATGGTGTCCTGGTACAGATCTTTGTGTTCTTCTGGAATCTCTGACTCCTCCATCACCCCGTCCTCATCCTCCTCTTTTATCTCTTCTTTAACCTCAACTTTAGGATCTCTCAGGTTTCCACTCTGAATATATAATAAAAATGCCATCAATGGTAACAATGCAGATAATGTACAGATCCTAATGATACTAGAAAGAAAATAATAACCAGATATCTTTCTAATCAAACTAATAAGACATATAATATAGACAAATTCATTTGCTGTAATAGGAAATATGTAGTCTATCTATTAGAATGCTCCAAAACAGTATGTGGGTCGTACCACGAGAAGGTTGATGGACCGTCTGCAGGAGCACATTTATAAAATTAAAAAAGGATATAAGGAGCATTCCCTCTCCTCACATTATAGGTGATATCATAAGAGAGATCCCTCCTCACTTATGTTCATAGGGATAGATACTATCATCCCGCACTGGAGAGGGACATATAAGACTCGGGCAGTATCCCAACTGGAGACCAAACAAATTTATGAGTTAGGTACCCTGCACCCGGCAGGACTGAATATTGAGTTAGATGTTAATTGTTTTATCGATAATAGTTAATTTCATTTGAACATTTTTTAATGTGTGCTTTTAGCATAAATATTTTAATTCTTATGTATTATTCTTACAATACGGTTATATTCATATCATATGTGATTTCAGTCTTAGTACATTCGTTAACGCTCATCGGATCTTTTGCCAAATCTTTCTGATGTCCATTTTTTGATCTAAAATTTTTTTTTTTATAATAATATAATTATTTATTCTATTGTAAGGTTTATGTTGGTTACCTTGAGTGCTTAGCTGCTGACTGGATAGCGCTCGCTTTTTAATTTTTTTTCTAATGTACAGATCCTAATCATACTATCAGTGATTGTTCCTCATCTACCTGATGATAGTGAGGGATGGTGTGACCTTCCTGTGTGGAATCCCAGGAATACAGAGGACGGGGACATCTCTCTGGTGGGTTCCTGGTATTAGGTGGCTCCATCATCTCCTTGTGTCCTTCTGAAAACTCCTCCATCACTCCATACTCCTCATCCTCCTCTTTATACTCTTCTTTAACATCAATATTATCATCCCCGAGGATTCCACTCTGAAAGATATAATAAAACATTCATTGTAACAAACATGCTGTGTATAAATCACAACTACCAATAATTGTCATCATCTACCTGATGATGGTGAGGGATGGTGTGACCTTCCTGTGTGGAATCCCGGGAATACAGAGGACGGGGACATCTCTCTGGTGGGTTCCCATGACTGGATCCATCTGTAGGAAACACACACACTGACTGAATCCATTGTTTCTATGTGTTTATCAGATGATGGGGGATCTAGGTGGATCCTCCGTACTGCTCTCTCCTTTACAATAAAGTCTCCTCTTACCCGGTGATGTGAGGGGCGGCTGATTGTCCATCATGACGTCCTTGTAGAGATCCTTGTGTCCTTCTAAATACTCCCACTCCTCCATGGAGAAATAGACAGTGACACCCTGACACCTTATAGGAACCTGACACACACAATGATACAGTCACCATCCAGACACATCCCTTGTCTGTTACTGGAGAATGTCCCAGAATTCCCGGCACCGCTCACCTCTCCTGTCAGCAGCTCAGTGATCTCTCTGGTGACTTCTAGAATCTTCTTCTTCTTTCTCTCTTCTATCAGGGAGGGAGGTGGAGGCAATGTGATGTCATATGATCTCCAGACTTCACAGGAGGAAAACTCTACATCTGAACACAAATAGTCAAATCAAATGATATTCCCAGAATCCTCCTCACCTCTCTGGTCAGGTCTGTTTTAGTAAAGCTCCACTTCAGGCTGAGGTATAAGGAATTCTGACATCATTACATAAAATGAAGGATCTACAGTTCTGCTTTGGTTGTGAGGATGTAAAGGGTCCGCCCACATCCTAAGAGCACTGAAAAAAGAAAAAAGAGCTGGATGGAGGGACATTGGGAGGAGGAGCTGTGAGGTCAGTGTGATGTCATAAGATCCTCTGACTCTGGATGGAGGGACATTGGGAGGAGGAACTGTGAGGTCAGTGTGATGTCATAGTATACTCTGACTCTGGATGGAGGGATATTGGAAGGAGTAGAAGCTGTGAGATCAGTGTGATGTCATAGGGTTCTCTGAATCTGGATGGAGGGACATTGGGAGGAGGAGCTGAGATCAGTGTGATGTCATAGGATACTGACTCTGGTTGAAAGGACATTGGGAGGAGGAGCTGTGAGGTCAGTGTGATGTCATAGGATTCTCTGACTCTGGATGGAGGGACATTGGGAGGAGGAGCTGTGAGGTCAGTGTGATGTCATAGGATTCTCTGACTCTGGTTGGAAGGACATTGGGAGGAGGAGCTGTGGGGGGTGCTCTGTGAGGTTTCTGTACATCTATACTTGGCGTGTCCCACCCGGTACAGATGTACAGTGGATGAGAGTGGATATGGGAGTGGATATGTGCATGCTTTAGATGGGAGGGGAAGCCACCTTTAGAGAGGGAAAGATTGAAGATGTGAGTGAGGGAGCATAGGATGGAAGAAGAGGGTGACCGTAGTAGTTGTGAGGGGACAGGATCCAGGGGGCAGGTAGTGAGACGGGCTTCTGAGAAAACCTTAGTGACCTCTTCGGTAGTAGCGAGGTCAGAAGAGGAAAGTGTTGAGGGAGGTTTAGTATAAGGTATGCTAAGTGGGATGGATGTCTGTGCAGTGGAGATGTCCCTACGAATTGCGCAATCTTGTTTTTGAAATGATTTGTAATCTCATGAGCAGTGAGTGAGGTACTGGGTGGAGGTGGAGAAAGTAGAGAAGAGACGACGAGGACTGGATGACAAGGTATTGATGAGAGTGACAAAGTAGGCTTATTTGGCAGCATGGAGGGAGGAATTGTATGTGAAGAAAGCAGATTTATATCGGGTGAATGCTTGTTGAGATTTGGTTTTACGCCACAATCGCTCCAGCGCATGGCTATGTCTCTTAAGATGTCTGGTGTGGTCAGTCTGCCACGGATGTAATGGTCGGGGCCTGATGCTTCGTGTTGTTAGAGGAACAAGTGAGTCCAGTGTGGATGACAGTGAACTGTTATAGACAGCAGTGGCCAGGTCAGGGCAGGACAGGGGAGAGATTCTGTCATAGAGTTGGTCAGTTGCAGAGTGGAAAGGAGCCGGGTTCAAGTTGTGAAGGTTTCTGCGGGTAATTGTTGGCTGCTTGGAGGGATAGGTGTTTGAAGACGAGGAGACTGTGGAGGTGATGAGATTGTGATCAGAGAGAGGAAAGGGGGTGTTTGTGAGGTTGTAGGGAGTGCAAAGATGGGAGAAAACAAGGTCTACTGTATTCCCATCAGAGTGAGTGGAGGACGGTATACATTGTGTTCAGGACATTTACTACAAATGACATTTTTCTCTCTTTCTTCCTATTTGAATCTTATAAAACAAAGACATAGATATTCCAATCCCCCTAAATATCCCCCCATCCCCCGCCTCTAACTAAAGTCATAAAATCCATTAGTATAGACTGATGAGGTGAGAAGGTGACACCTCTCCACAATGAGGAGAATGTTCCAGCCCCGGAAGTGGGGGAATGTTCTGCCCCTGAAGGGGTTCATCTGGGTTCCCACACTATATATGTGTGAATCATCATCTGCTGGAGATAAAAGACGTCACAGTGACTATGGAGGAAGAGGACGGACATGACTATGGAGGAAGAGGACGGACATGACTATCAAGGAAGAGAACAGATATTACGGGGGGGGGGGTTACTGGGTGTAAATAGAACATAACATCTTATTACCTCCTCTGCTGCCACTTCCAGCAAGGTCTCCTCTCTACTTCCTGTCTGTACCTGACATCACTTCCTGTCTGTATTCAACATCACTTCCTGCTTGTATTCCATAGAGACTTCCTGTCTGGGTAGAGGTGAGATCACCACCTTGTGGAGCTCAGAGGAACTGCATGTCAGGGCAGGGCTGTGGAACAGACAGGTAGGCCTACTGGCAGGGAAACGCACTGACTGATGACAACCACCACCAACAGACCGAAGTCCCTCAGGGCGCAGAGTCTAAGTCCCAGGCTGCCCTTCACCAGGGCCCCTGATGGTGGGGATGGACGCAGCCAGAAACCAGGTCGCGGCCCCTGAGACACCCCGGCTGCGGTAATGGCCGCCGCCAATGGTGTGTAGCTGGTAGGAATGACAATAGCGTAGTCAGGCAGGCCGGGTCGACAACAACGGGACAAACGGTACAGAACAGTAGACAAGAATCACAGGTCACGGGCCGGGTTCAGCAACGGAAGGTCAGATCAAAGGAAAACACAGAGAATGGTCTAGTCACAAGCCGAGTCAGATACCAGAAGAGTCACGAGAGTATACACAGAGCAGTAGCGACACAAGTGCAAAGAGCATGTGCGGATCACAGGCTTATATGTACTCAGCCACACCCCTCTGGGGGATGGACCTCAGAGACCTGAAGGCATAAAAGACTCCCACCATGCTCTGAAGAAACCCAAGATGGACGCCAGTACATGAAGTCGCACAATCTCTGGGAAAAGGTAGGACTTTGACTCTGCATCACCGAGAACCATCTGGTAGTGTGACCCCGGCCTTGTGCTGGGTGTGTATGGACTGTACATCCTTATAGAGGGGTCACCTCCACTCCCACCAAGGGGGACAGAAATATATGACTGCCTAGTCCAGCCTTTCTCAGCCAGGGGTTCCTCCAAAGGTTTCTAGGGGCTCCTTCAGCAATGAACAATTCCTGTCTCTTAGTAACAAATGGCATCAATGATCTGTAAAATCCATTTCTTGGAATACATCACAGGACACGAAGCATCTTTATAAACCCTTCCTAACACTGTTATGCCCACCTACAGGTGATTGGACATTGGCCAACAATAGACAGGACGTCCCCTTGTAGAGCATATCTCCGACATAGGAAAGGTTTGTAGCAAGCCATAGCCCATAACAGGAGGGGACGGATCTCTGGGATTCCTGAGTGACTCCAAGAAATGGATTTTACAGGTAAACCAAAAAATGTCATTTTCTTTGTTGCACATCACAGGACACAGAACATCTTTTACATTCCTTACTAACAGGGATGTCCCACCTAGAACATGAGGGGAGGACAACAAGCCAACAGGTCCCAAAAACAACCAGAAATAGGAAAGAACCTCATGCAGCAGCCTGCAAAAACTTGTGCCCAAAGGGAAGTGTCCTTAGCAGTCCTTAACAGAAAGAGATCCCATAGAAACAATGACAGGCTGACTGCAAGAACATGCAGGACATCTAGTACCAACGCATGCAACTAGAAAGTGTAATGCAATCAGCCCCTGAAAGAAGAGACTGCCAAGGCTGAAATCTGACTCTTGATTATACACAAGGCCAGGCACACATAAACCCCCCATCCCAAGAAGGAAACCAAGACACGAACCAAAACAAGGTGGAAACCTCTTAGGTCAACAAAACACAAAATATGATTGTAAAGATCTGCAGGAAGTCTCCCTAATTTAGAATTCCTAGACTTCAAAAAAACAGAAACAACAAAAGGCCTAGATACTTCTGTCTCTCAAAACCTTTTTGGCTGCAATAGTCAATCCAGTATGCCCACTGACACCATAAGGCTAGAAAAACCAGAGTTAGGCTTACCGGTAACTCCTTTTCTATGAGTCTTCCAGGACAGCCACTTAAGACGTAGAGCTCCTCCCTCTGGGTCACTAAACATGTAATCCCAACGCCTTAAAGGCGGACCTCCAGGCCTCCATCCTCTCCTTGATAGGAGATCCAGGTGATAATGCTTCACAAAGGTAGAGAACCTGGACCAGGTGGCCGCCTTACATATCTCCTCTGGTGAAGCATTGGCTCTCTCTGCCCAGGATGCTGATAAGGATTTGGTTGAGTGTGCATTAACAAATGGGGGAGGAATCTGTAATAATTTATAAGCTTCCATAATATCTAACCTAGCTATGGTGGATTTATGTGCTCTAGAACCTTTCCGTGCTCCTGCAAAAAGCACAAAAACGGAATCCGAATTTCTAAATTCTCGGGATCTACTGAAATAGACCATAAGGTTTCTTTTCACATCAAACAAATTCAATCTTTCTTCCTCCCTACTGCCGGGAGAAGAACAGAAGGTCAGTAGGACTATATCCTGAGACCTATGAAAGGAGTAGGACACTTTAGGGAGAAAACCTGGATCTGTTTTGAGCACAACCCTGTCTTTAAAAACAGTCAGATAGGGCTCCCTATTGGAGAGTGCCTGTAGCTCACTTATCTATGGGCTGACATGATTGCTACCAAAAAAATGGTTTTTAAAGTCAAACATTTTATAGAAGATTTTTACAGAGGTTCAAAGGAACAGAGGACCAAGGCCCTTAGGACTAGGGACAGATCCCAAACTGGGCAAGACTTGACCTTTACTGGTCTGGACTTGGAGAGAGACCTGAAAAAATCTATTACAAAGGGATCCTGCTGCAGGGGGACCTGAAGAAAAATATTGAGGGCCGATGCCTGCACTTTTAAGGTGCTGATCGAGAGCCCCTGATCTGCCCCTTCCTGAAAGAAATCTAAAACTGCTGGAATGCCTGGAAGGCCCCGCCGTTTACTTAACAACCAGGAGTTGAATTTCTTCCAGACCTTCACATAAATAGCTCTGGTTACTGGTTTACAGCAGTTTACCAAAGTTTTTATTATGGTGTCTGAATACCCCTGAGCTTTCAGGAGTTGCTCTTCAGAAACCATGCAGCCAACTTCAAGGCTCTGATCTGAGGATGTAGAACAGGACCTTGTGAGATCAGATCCTCCCTCTCTGGAAGTGGGAATGGGGGAGCTGAGATAAGGCTCTGCAGCAGAGAAAACCAAAGCATCTTTGGCCAGAATGGTGCTATCAGAATGAGATCTGTCTTTTCTATCAGAAACATCTACAGAATTGCTGGAATCAGTCTCACTGGAGTGAATGTGTAAGAGAGGTTGAAATCCCATGTGCTTGTCAGGGCATCCACCCCCAAGGCCTGCTCTCACGTACAGTTGTGTTCAAAATAATAGCAGTGTGTTGAATAAAGTGAATAAAGCTGAAAATCCTTCTAATAGCTTTTATTTATATCCACACAAATGCATTGGGAACACGACACATTCTATTCCAAATCAAAACATGAAGAAAAATACATCAAATTTGTGTTGTTCCTCTAAAAAAATGGAAGAAAAGTGAATATTAGACGGTTCAAAAAAATAGCAGTGTTTGTATTCTTCTTTATAAACTCAAACATTCACTATATTGTTGTGGCTTTTGAAATTATTTATCAAAATATAATGTTATTCTGACAGCAAACCAGCCTGGCCATCTGTTAAGGGTTAACTTGTCTTGGTTGAAAATTCGAATGACCCTCCAGTTAAGAAATGCAAATAATGGGTGAAGGGATCTTTTCTCAGAGACAATAGACTGTTTGACTATCCACAGGTAGTTTAAGACCGGACAATTCTAAGGTTTAAATTGGAGTCTATGAGACTCGCTAATGTGTGGATATGTCAACAAATACTGTTTATATATTGGGATTGAGTTGAATACATCTACAAAAGTTAAACAGACAGCCAGATGAGACATTGGACCTTCAAACATTGAATCACACCTAACCCAAGTGAACAATATATGATGCTAGATTAAAGTTTGAGAAGAATAAACAAACCTTGGAGAGAATGATGAACTAACAGTCTTTTCAAACAACCAGAACAACTGACTGTTTACTATCTGGTTTGTTACAATGGACAAGTAAACAGAAGGTCCTTCCTCATCATGGGAATTTTGGGTTCTAAAACAAAAAGGTTAAATTTAGGACATATCAGGCTAAGAACTGGATATCTCTACCCACAGAGATATTACTAAAAAGCATATTATCAATGGGATGTTATAAAGAATATGTTTCACACACCACAAAATATTCAGCAGAATGGGGATTGTATATCACTAACTTGAGTATTGAGATGAGGAAAAGTAAGATATATTGTGAGGTAGCATCAGTTGTATGTCTTATCAGGAAACAAATGCTTTCACACAAGTTGTATCTCAGAGAGATGAATAACTGAATATACACAGATATTCCATGGTTCCTATTTAGAACATTATAGCTATGATCACCTATATATATCTGGATAAGACGTATATTTAGTACCTGAAATCACCTTGAGTTCCACCCGAGGTGTGAGTCATCATAAATACTCAAATTGTTCTATGAGCTCTGACCGCCACTTAGTGGACAGGTGAGAGATAGCTTAAGTACATACATTTCTCAACCAGCCAATCAAAAAGCCTGGTGGGAGGGTCTCTTAGAACAATAGTTTAGATGGTATAAAAACCCATGCACCTCATTTAAAAAAAAAACTCATCAAAAAAAGAGGAGAACTCATTGGAAAAACCCTCACTAAAAGAAAATCTGAAGACATCTGAAGAGACAACTCTGCTGAATAACCCCTCTTCCATCCTTTCAAACTTTTAAAAAAAACTTTCTCCTAAACTTCTAAACCTCTGAATCTCTACTATACTACATATCTATCACTTGCTGTGGCCATCATTCTGAAGGCGTTCCATTGCCAGCTGGATCCACTGGGAGGTGTCATATTCCTAGATCTGGGTGTGGTGAGACTGTCCATTTAATTTTGTATTGTATATTTTCTCTGTTGTGTAGAGTAATAAGAATTACCTTAGAGTGACAACAACTGTATTGGGTGGTTATATATATATAGAGAGATCCCGTATTACTGTTAGATATTGTTGGTGTCATATTACAAATTTTTCATAATTCATAAATTATTAAATATTAGTAATTAGAGTATAATTTATCAGGGAATATCTTCTCCCAATCCTATGGCCACGTGATGAGAGAAAATAACCTCTGAAATACTCTAAAATTATTAGTTATTACTAGATTTAATCTTTAATAATCATTATCATCTAGAAAAATTGTTATATTGATTTTTCATTATTTAGAAACATTATATTGTGTATGATATTGGTAGGGTATATCTTTGACCGTGTGTACCAGTATTCATTTATCACCAGTCTTTTGCGTTTTGTGTTAATATATATATAATTTTTGTACATAAATAAATTTTTATATTTATCTATTATAAGGCAAATTTTGTGTGTATGGTACGAAATCATACTGGCTAAAAGAATTCAAGGTCTAATAATAAGTGGTGATCAAATTATCAAGGTGTCCAAATTATTGGTTTACTAAATATTTGCCGTATTTTAACGGCTGGAGGCCCTGTAATATTTCATCTAAGGGAAAGGGACACACCCTTTATAAGTAGAATATATCCTTACATAAACCACCACAGGATAAATTTGGAGGCACTGCTGAGAGCCATAGAAATCGTACCATAATACAAAACGCACTGGTGATTGTATATTTGTACACTTTGTCAAACATATATTTTGTGTCAAAATGGCATCCAGTAATCACGGATCCACCTCTTCCAAGTATAGCAAGGAAATTCTGGTGGCCCAGAATATTGAGGAGGAAACTCTTAGGCCAGCCCGAAAAGCCTACGATACTTGGCAGAGGTATGCAGAATGTGCAGTAATAGATTATCTCCGCCAGAGATTAGGTTTGGGGGATAACAATAATGAATTCGTGGATGAAGAGAAAAAGCAGGCTATGAGCACCTTTGAGGACCTGTTCAACCAAAAGGGCCAGGTTGTTGAGTTTTTAGTAGCATTTGCTAGAGCAGAAAGTAATAAAAGCCGTGACAGACTTCTCCTAGAAGCTTGGCCCATGTTATGGTTTATGAGCAATGGAGCTGCCCAGCAAACCATAACTTTAAGGGAAGAGTTGTCAGAAGCCCGCCTATTGCTGGAAAGCAGAAATCAGGACATTGAGTCTTTGAAAGGGAAGCTTGGTCATGCCGGTATTCGTTTAGACGAATCCAAGGAGTTCAAGCTAGATTGGTCAGAGACATTCAATGTGCTCAAGACCTGTATGAGGAGAGTTGTCAGGAATTAAAACAAGTTAAAAAGAGATATCTGGATTTAAAAAGAGAAATGGAGTACTTCAGATCAGAAAGGTTATCTCCTGTTGAAATTAAAGTTCACCCAGGGGATAAGCATGACCAGTCAGAACTTGCGTTTGTAAAATCTGAGCAGAAAACTCTGGAGGAGCAGATTATGAGGTTAACGGCCCAAATAAATTCTGGAGTCCAAAACCGGACTAACCCAGTCAAGCAGGAGGCTGATGAGCGGGGATACCCGCATCACAGTGAAGTACCTGATAGTGAGGCAGAGACAGAATATAGGTTGCCCCCTAGGCTCCAAAGATACACTCCAGAGCGCTCAGAAGAAAAGTGTGAGGTTTCATATAGGCAAGAAGGGAAATCCCAGGGGTCATTCAGAAGATATGACACCCCAAAGGTCATTAAGTTCCTGAAGGACACTGTTCCTATGTTTACTAAGAAAAGGTCCCTTGAGATCACCGAACACATGAAAACATACGAACAGACGTTAGAAATTCTGGGCATTAGAGATGACCACACCAAAATAGAACTGCTGCCATGGGTATTTGAAGAGAAATACCGGCAATTCTTTGATACCTTGAGGGCCTATTCCAATCAGTCCTGGAGAGAGGTTAAACATAAGTGCCACATGGAATTTGGACCTTATAAAACTGTAACCTCTGCCAAGGCTGCGGCCTACAATTTAAAGTGTGGTCCTCACCAAAGCCCTGCAGAATTTCTGGCTGTCCTCAGAAATGCCTATTTCCTGGCTGAAAAGGATCCCAATCCTGACCAGCCAGAATTCAAGACCTTATTTTATGAAGCCCTACCTGCTTACATAAAATTGGGACTTGCAAAGGATTACAGAAAGGGATGCTCTCTTGATTGGTTGGTGAGAGAGAGTGACTATTTGTTCTCAATCCAACAGTCCAGTGAGGGCGGGATAAAAAGAGAACCCAAGAATAGTCCCAAGATAGTAGCAGCCACTACCGTTTCCCCTCCAAATCCAAATTTGCAGGCGGAGAAGAAATCATATGCGGAAGTAGTCCGTGGGGGTAAAACCAATGGTTCCCCTAGATTTGTACCTCAAACCCAGCAAGTGAAGGAGGTCCATAGCTTTGCACCCCAAAACCAGTGGGTGAGAAAGGATAGACAAAAGCCAGGGAACTACGGTAGTGGAAGTGAGAAGAATAAAAAGTATGGTAAGGGCCAGTATAGTGATGAGAATCAAAAGGGGGCCATGGTATCCTCGGAGGTTCTATTATCCTCGCCAAGACCAACATGGGAATTTTTATGGGAACCCCAATTTCAATAGGAACCATAATTTCAATAAGAATCCCAATTTTAATAAGAACTCTGACTTCCAAAGATTTCCTCCACGCCAAGAACACCCTCAAGCTCAAAGGGGGGATACAGTACCCCAGGCTCCCCTTAATGACAGGGAGAACCCGAAACCTCAGAGAGAAAAATGGCGTCGGGACCGGAGCAGTAGTTCTGACTCTGAGTCTCATTACCAGTCTCGTCCAAAATACAAGCGCAAGTATAGGAAGAGGGAGAATCAACAGAATGACTCCTCTGAGCGTATTGGACAAATAGAGGCACAGGTCAGCAAAATGGCTGAACAAATGGACAGGCTTGTCACTCAATTTTCTACCAAACCATTTTTAGGAACAGCCCCTGTGACCGACCAAGGGTCACAGAATTAACAGGCAACCAAGATTTAAACCAACAGGGGAGAACACTGAGTCAAATGACAGGAGATGTGTGTCCCGTCCCTGACACGCCTACTAATAGAGAATCTAGTTCTCAGGCAAAGGTGGACCAGTTGTTGTGTATTAACGATTCTCCTGTTTTTCAGTGTCCATCTATTGCCCCTAATATAGTCGCGGCATCGGAAGTCGTCGGGATTGACAAGCCAGACGGAGCACAAACTTCTAGTTGTGCTTCTGTCTTGAAACAGTCCAAGAATCCCACCAGGGAGGATAAGGGTGATGTGTCCACCACATGCGGTGAGATAAGAGCCAGTCATATGTCACTGAAGGGCCCACAGATCTTCAACCACACCAATTTCATGTGTGAGCTGACTGAATCTGATGGGAGATATTATGCCACGGTGCAGGTGCAGGATGCCAGTGATCTTTCTATTGTCGGCTTAATAGACACTGGATCCCAAGCAACCATCATGTCACAGGAACATTTTGATAAAGTGGCGAATGTCATGCCCACCAAGCCGAGACTTAAAAGTTTTGACAGCTCATTGATTGGTGTAGGTGGAGACCCTTTACAAGTCATGGGTACCGCCTGGCTTAGACTGAAACTGGGTAATAAGGAACTGAGACACCCCATCATCATTGCCAGCATCTCCCAGCACCACATGATAATTGGGATGGACTTCCTAAAAAGGCTGAACACAATAGTTGACTGTGTGAACCAAGTACTGTGGTCACAGGTAAATACCCCGATTAAATATGGGAAACTTAAAACTCCCCATTCCCGACAACACTGCCACCTGGTGGAAGAAAGGCCTGGATCATTAGAAATCCATTTCAGGAATAGTCAACTTCCTGATGTAACGGTTATCAAACCTGATGACCATAACCCTATCAGAAGAGATGAGGAACACATTTTTAGAATTCCCCAAGATAAAATAAAAGATATTTCCCTCCAAGATGACATCCTTACGATATCTTTTCATCAGGAGGATAAACCAAGAAAAGGGGGAGATCACACCCAATTCTTGACAGGCATTGAAAGGGTTAACAGCGACTTGTTTATCCCCATCCGGATAAATGGTCTTAATAGGTCAAAATATGCCAAACTAGATTTGAGACAGGAACACAGCTTTGTAAGCCATGGGCTGATAAAACACCTGACCGAAATGGAAATGATCCGTTTCTCCACACCTCAGCGTCATTGGATTTCAGACTCCATTGATGACTCTGATGATCACAATTCAATGGCTAGGTGTCTCTTAAACGTCACTGTAGGAAACAAAATAGCCACCCATGTGTTCCTAGTCTTGGATAATCCCCAAACTAAAATTTATTTTGGCAACGATGTATTACATCGCTTTGCAATGCAAGTCGACCTAATTAATGACTGTTTATGGAGTCGACTAAAGGGGGACCCCGAAAAATACCAAAATCTGGACTTAGCTTTAAAATCCCAGCAACAGATGCCTTATGCTGTTGAAGTCCAGGTAGCCCAGAAGATTACCATTCCTAAGGGCATAAATAATTTCATACTCCCCATCCAAGTTAAAAAGGGACATAGACTGAAGGGGTCAGATGCATTAGTATGCCTCTCCCATAAAATGCAGGGGGAAGGACTGAACATTACACACACGCCCCTAGTCAACACACATCAATCCCCGATGTACATTTACATACATAATCTGTCCAATCAGGACATCGTCTTACCCAAAGAGACCCTTATTGGTCTAGCGGTAGAGACTGAATATTACACCTTTGGGGTCACTAACCAGGTGATTGGACTCATCCCCGATGAATATTTTTCGGAGGAACAATTAATTGAACAAACATTCCATTCATTACCAGAGGGTATTTTCACCATAGAGTCCATTTATCCATTCGATTCTAAAGATGGCACCTGTCGAATCGAAGAGACATCAATTGTCTTTGATCACCCAATCAAAGAACAAGAGTACCCCAAAGAACCTGGATGGCAGGAGAACACACACACACATCACATACCCAATGACCTCACCACAAAACTTGAAGAGGCATATGAGATAGGTCAGCCGGAAAGCTTTCCTGGATTCAAGGAGTTAGTGGAAGAGATGGTGGCCCTCGCCGACGCGTGTGCCAGTGATCTCGACCGACAATTGCTCCGAGAGCTTCTCCTTGAATTCCAAGAGATCTTTGCCAAGGATTCTTACGATTGTGGGACTACTGACCTACACATCGCTAGGATCCAAACAGATCCAGATGCCCCACCAGTATTCGTAAGACAGTATAGGTTGCCATTAGCTTCCTATGAATCTCTAGCTGAGATTATCAGGAAGTTACATGAAAGGGGTATAATTAGGCCCATCCACAGCTCCTATAACCACCCGATCCTGGGTATTTTAAAACCCAATGGACAATGGCGTTTGTGCGCTGACCTCCGTCAGCTGAACAAACGTGTGTACATGTCAGGATGGCCGGTCCCATACATAGACCAGTGTCTAGCCCAGCTCCAAGGATCCCAGGTTTTTACAGCCTTGGATTGTGCACAGGGGTATTGGACCATAAAGGTGAGTGAGGAAGACCAATACAAACTGGCCTTCAGTTTTGGGAATCGACAATATTGTTGGGTACGAATGCCTTTCGGATTCATAAATTCCGGACATGAATTTGCTGTGTTCATGCACAAGGCCATGCCAGACGCCTTCGAAAGGGGGACGTTGGCATATGTGGACGATATCCTGATCAAAAGTACAGATATGGCCAAACACATTACAGAACTTCGGCATGTCCTGGGCCAATTAAAAGCAGCAGGAGTAAAACTGTCCTTACAAAAAGCCCAGTGGTGTCGCACGAAGGTAAACTTCCTAGGCCATGAAGTTACTGCTGAAGGTTTGAACCCACAAAAGAAGAAAGTTGAGGCGGTTATGAGCTGTAAAGTCCCTACTAACCTTAAAGAATTGAGATCATTCCTAGGTATGGTAAACTACTCGCGTAAGTTTATTGATAATTACGCCGAGATAAACAAGCCACTGCTTCACCTACTGAAGAAGGATGTCGAATGGTCGTGGGGTAAGAAACAGGAGGACGCCATGAAGGAATTAAAGGAACGTCTCACACAAGCCCCGTGTCTCGGATATCCCGAAGGGGGTAAAAATTTCTATCTAGAGACAGGGTTTACACAGGTAAGTATGAGTTCCGTTCTTTACCAGAAACGTGATGATGTCAGTAAGGTGATTGCCTATGCCAGTAAAACTTTGTCCCCGGTTGAAGTAAAGTTCAGTGACTGTGAAAAAGCTCTATTGTCCACCGTGTGGGCATTACAGAATTTCCGCAGTTACATTCAGGGAGAGAGAATCATTGTTGAAACGGCACACCAGCCTTTACAGTATTTAAAGAGTGAACGTATCAAGGGAGGAAATGTGTCTAATAGCCGCATCACTGCCTGGACTTTGTCTTTGCAAGGGTGGCCTCTTGAAATTCGGTACAAACAGAACAAGGAAAGTCCAGTAGCCCAGGGCCTAGCCGAGCTCCATGATTGTTCCGCAACTACGCCTGCCATGGAGGCCCCGGACACTGACTTTCTGGAAGAACAACTGTTCTCTCCCTACAAGGTTTATGATGAAGAATACTGTAAACAGCTGCCGTGTGTATATGTGGATGGTTGTGCTTTCCACCACAAGGATGGGGAACAGCTCCAACTAGTGGCAGGTATTGGAATCGTTTGGACCCAAGGTGTCACCCCAATTTCTGTGGGATAAAAACTTGGACCAAAAAGCAGTCAGGTTGCTGAACTTACTGCAATTCTTAGAGCAGTTGAGATGGCTATAGAGTTCAACATTAAAGAGTGTGCCATCATAACCGATTCCAATTATGTCAGGAATAGTTTTGTGGAGTATTTCCCTAGGTGGAAGCGAAACAACATGAACAAGAGTAATCACAAACCCGTGAAACATGGTAAGCTCTTTTGTCACATCGATGAACTGGTAAGGTCCAATGATATCACCCTGCATTTCAAGAAGACCAAAGGCCACTCCAAGGTTCTAGGTGCCGAGAAAGAAGGGAACGATCTGGCCGATTCTCTAGCCAAGGAAGGGGCAATCACCGGTGAACTGTTAGACATTGATCAATTTTTAGGTACCGTACAGGTTGAAGCTGTCACCAGGCAACAGGCCAGAACAGCTGGTGATCCGAATGCATTACAGTGGAGTCACGATTCTCCTAGTGAGGATTTAATTACTGCCCAAAAAGAAGACCCAATAATTGGCTTGTTTTATAGTCATATAGAAGATCCCAACCAAAATCCCATAAATAAGGAAGTATGTAGTGGGAAGGAGGATTTACGTATCTTAATGAAATCCAAATCCCAATTCTCTTTATACCAGGGATTGTTGATACGAACCTCAAAGGGTGGCGTACAACAATGGGTCATCCCACTTAAATTTAGAGGTTTGATGCTACAGCATGCCCATGATGCTCCCACTTACGGTCATCGTGGAGAGAAGATCACGTATGAGATCCTGCGGGATTATGCCTACTGGCCTCATATGTTACGTGATATGAAGGAGTACTGCCAAGGTTGCCTAATATGTCCCCAATTTCAACCTACCAAGCCAACTCACAGAGCACCTCTCCAGAAGAGGGGGATATGTATGCCTTGGTCAGACCTTCAAATGGATTTTATTGGGCCCGTAACAAAATCTTCACGAGGTAATCGGTATATGTTAACCGTTACATGTTTATTCACCAAGTATGTCGAATGTATACCAGCACCAAATAATAGCTCCGAGACATGTGCTGCATTGCTAATAAATCATGTATTTTCACGTTTTGGTCTACCACAGAGGATAGAGTCTGATAGAGGATCGCACTTCACTAGCGAAGTGATGGCCAAATTGTGGAAAATTTTGGGGGTTAAAAGGAAATTGCATATCGCCTATCAGCCAGCCTCTAGTGGTGGTGTAGAACGATACAATCAGACCATCGTTAATGTCCTTAAGAAATTTGTTAAGGAAACAGGCAAAGATTGGGATGTCAAGCTCCCGCTGGTCCTGATGGCGTTGAGGGCTACTCCGAATACAGTTACAAAAATGTCATCTTTTGAACTGATGACAGGTAGATGGATGGTACTGCCCCAGCACTTATTGTATCGCACTACAGATCAAAATTTGATCAATGCTACCACCACACACCAGTACATAGAGAATTTACGTAAACATCTGCAATATGCTTTTGCCTTTGCCCAGCGGAATTTGGAAAGAGCTGCAACTAGTGCTAAGACATACTATGATCTCAAAACCTCCAAGAAGGAATATGAGATTGGTGACAAAGTCTATCTATACAACTTTGCAAGAGACCAGATCAAGGAACGGAAATTCCTTCCATCTTGGAAAGGTCCGTTCTCTATCATTGATAAAATCTCTCCGGTCGCATATAAATTGCAGGTTACCCGGTATGGTGAAATCAGTGATAGATGGGTGCACATCAACCAATTACGTGCTTGCCATCCAAGTCTCAATTGCAGTTGTTGGAAGACTAACCCACCAGTTCCTATCTGGAGATATTGAGATCATTATTAAATTTCCTTTGAACATATAATCCATCTTTTGCCTTACAGGATCCAGTAATATAATTTTATGTATATCCAATACTTAAACTGTTCATTTTAATAATTTAGAAAGGAAGGCCCAGACGATGACTAAACCGGCGATCGGAGGTGTCAATGACCAGACCATAGAAGGAAGCTCTAATGTCCTGTGGGAAAGACCAGATGCCAGAGATCGATCCGGAGACGATAACCTGATGTCCCAGGCCACCAAGGGCCAGTCCAGAGGAAAAGACCCGCCTAGGAGACCGTCTACGAGACCTGTCGTGCGGAGGACCCATGGACCCCAAGGTGGATGTGCCAGGCCAGGCCGGCCTCATCACAAGACCAGGATCGTCATCAGAAGTGTCCATCTAAAGACGCCGAGTCAAGTTGAGGACCAACCAGCATCACCGCTGCCATTTTTATTATAAAAAAAATTCTTTATTTCATTCACTTCACCGGAGAAGACGAACGATCACTCTAGCCAAAAGTCCCACTCATGTTTTGCGATACAGACACCCATCTATACGTGCCTGTACCCCAAAAAAAGGGGGATTTGTTGTGGACCTTTTGAAATTACATCTCAAAAACGTGATTTTATCAAGACATAATCCTATATGACAGCAACTCAGCATAGCCGGATGTTAAGGGTTAATTTGTCTTGGTTGAACCCTCGAAGGACTCTAGTTAAGAAATGGACATAATGAGTGAAGTGAGTTCTTTTACAAGACAAAAGACTGGACTGTCAACAAATACTATTTGTATATTGGGGTCGGGAAGAATGCATATACAAAAGTTAAACAGACAGCCAGATGAGACGTTAGACTTTCAAATACTGGGTTATCACATCTAACTAATAGACAATGATGAGACGGGAAATTCACTGGTCAAAAGTTTACTCAAAATCCTGTGGAGTGTAATGAACTAACAGACCTCTCGAACTATCACAATATGCTATTGTCCACCAAGGTTGAAAGTATTAATGGTTGTTTACTCTGACTCCAATACAAGAGCCAGGCAAACAGAGAGTCTTTTACTACCTATGGGAATGTTTAATTCTGAAACAGAAGTTAAATTCAGGACATTTTAAAGCTAAGAATTGAATATATTTAACCATAAAGATATTACTGAAAAGCATATTATCAATGGGATGTTATAAAGAATATGTTTCACACACCACAAAATATTCAGCAATGGGAATTGTATATCACTAATTTGAGTATTGAGATGATGAAAAGTAAGATATATTGTGAGTTAGCATCAGTTGTATGTCTTATCAGGAAATAGATGCTTTCACACAAGCTTGTATTTCAGGGAGGAATAACTGAATATACACATATATTCCATGGTTCTTATTTAGAACACTATAGCTATGATCAACTATATATCTGGATAAGACGTATATGTAATACCTAAAATTACATTGAGTTCCACCCGAGGTATGAGTCATCATCAATACTCAAATTGTTCTATGGTACAAGTCTGCCACCTGGCGGATAGGTGAGAAATAGCTTATGTACACACATTTCTCAACTAGCCAATCAAGAAGCCTGGTGGGAGGGTATCTTAGAACAATGGGTTAGTTGGTATAAAAGCCCCTGCACCTTTAGAAAAAAGAGAAAACTCATCAAAAGAAAAAAAACTCATCAAAAGAAAAAACCTGACTGAAGAAAGACCTCATTAGAAGAAAATCAGAAGACATCTGAAGAGACCTCTCTATAACCCCTCTTCCATCCTTTCAAACTTCCAAAACTTTACTAAATTGCTAAATCTCTGTACTCCTAACTTCCTACATTCTCCCATACTAAATATCTATCACTTGCCCTGTGACATCATTCTAAAGGCGTTCCATTGCCAGCTGAATCCACGGGAGAGTTTCATAGTCTGAATTCCGGGTGTGGTGAGACTGTCCATTTAATTTTGCATTGTCTATTTTCTCTGTTGTGTAGAGTCATAGAATTACCTTAGTGTATCACAACTATATTGGGTAGTTATATATATGTAGAGAGATCCTGTTTTACTGTTAAAATTGTTTGGTGTCATATTATAAATTTTTCATATTTCATAATTAAGTATTAATAATCAGAGTATAATTTATCAGAGAATATCTTCTTCCATTGCTATGGCCACGTAATGAGAGAAAATAACCTCTGAGATACTCGAAATTATTAGTTATTAATAAATTTAAATTTTAATCAGTATCATTTAGAAATTGTTATATTGATTTAATTATTTAGAAACATTATTATTGTGTATTACATTGGCAGGGTATATCTTTGATTGTGTGTATCAATATTCATTTATCACCAGTCTTTTGCATTTTGTGTTAATATATATATAATTTTTGTACAAAAATAAATTTTTATATTTATCTATTATAAGGCAAATTTTGTGTGTATGGTACGAAATCATACTGGCTAAAAGAATTCAAGGTATAATAATAAGTGGTGATCAAATTATCAAGGTGTCCAAATTATTGGTTTACTAAATATTTGCCGTATTTTAACGGCTGGAGGCACTGTAATATTTCATCTAAGGAAAGGGACACGCCCTTTAAAAGTAGGATAAATCCTTACATAAACCACCACAGCAGCAATTTGAATGCTGTGATGTTGGTTCCCAGGATGAGGAAAGGAGTGACGTGAGCCTAGAGAGAGGGGGCGCCAGTGAGGGAAAAGAAATTGTCAGTCCTGTTCCCCCAGCCGCAGCACACTGCCAAGTTGGCTCCATTGATGAGGAGGATGGGGATGATGAGGTCACTGACCATACTTGGGTGCCTGAGAGAACAGAGGAGGACAGTGAGGAGGAGGCAGAACTCCAACAAGGCAGGATGTCCTCCAGGGACAGGCATAAGGGCAGCCAACCAATGGCATCACACGACAGAGCTCCACAGGTGGGGGGCGCTGCTGACTCCAGGCAGACTTCCAAAAGTTCTCTGGTGTGGGCTTTCTTCAACACGTGTGCAGCATTGCTGTTTGCAGTCTTTGACTGAAGCAGACCAAGCGTGGCCAAAACACCAGCCACTTGGGCACCACATGCTTGACAAGACGTATGATGAGCTGCCATGCAGCCCGCTGGTAACAGTACCTGAAAGACCCAGAAAAAGTGCAGACTTCTCCTTGCTCCTCATCTGGGATCTCTACTGTAAAATGTCAGGTCTTCTCAACAGCCTCCACTGAGAGGAGTGATGGTACAGCAGTGGGTGGCCCATCTGACAGCAGGACACCACCTGTTGATTTCAGCAGGAACATTTCACTACCCCATTTGTTGAACCGTGAAAACAAAGACTGTCCCACCCATCCACATTCTATCCTGGCCAAATTGCTGCCTTACAACTGCTGCCTTTCAATCTGGTGGACTCTTCCCCCTTCCGGGAATTTGCAGAATGTGCTGTATCACAGTGACAGGTTCCGAAAAGACAATTCATTTCATGCAAGGCCATTCCAGCTCTGTACCATCATGTGGAAGGTCATGTTTTGGCCTTGTTGGACAAGGCGGTCAGCAGCAAGGTCCACATTACTGACACGTGGTCCAGCAGGCACAGTCAGGGATGTTACATATCCGTCACGGCACACTGGGTGACTCTGCTAGCAGCTGGGAAGGATGCAGGACAGGGTTCAGTTCTGGAGCTTGTTCCACCACCATGCCTCCAAAAACCTGGTGGTGATTCTGCCACATCTGTCTGCTCCACCCCCTCCCCTTCCTCTTCCTCTATGGCCTCTTCTGCTGAATTGTCATCTCCACTGGCTTCCGCTCACCCAATGTATCAAATTCAAAATACTAACAACTTACAAAACCATCCACAACTCTGCCCCCAGCTCCATCACCAACCTGGTCTCAAAATACCAACCAAACCGCTCCCTTCAGTCCTCTCAAGACCTCCTGCTCTCTGGCTCCCTTTTCACTGCCTTCCATGCTCACCTCCAGGACTTCCTCTGAGCCTCTTTCATCCTATGGTACTCCCTACCCCAATCTGTCCAACTATCTCCTACTTTATCCACCTTTAGAGGATCCCTGAAATCCTTCTCTGTAAAGAAGCCTCTCCTGCTTCTAATGAATACACTGTGTTTTAGTTCCTCCATCGGCCCATTGCCCAGTTATGACCTTTGTATCACTTCACCCTCCCTCTTAGATTGTAAGCTCTCATGAGCCGGCCCCGATTCCTCCTGTACCAAATTGTATTGTAGCTGTACTGTCTTCCATCATGTTGTAAAGCGCTGCGCAGACTGTTGTCACTCTATAGATCCTGTATAATAATCCGATGATAATGATTCTGTACTGAAGTGTACCCTGGATACAGCATTGTGCTAATATCAGGTCACAATGTCACCAAACATGGTATGAATGAATCTCATTGTGATACTAGTGAGCTGTGATTGGCCCACAGCTATCACATGGTACCTGGGCCAATCACAGCACCCTCTACTACAGTTGTGACCAAAATTATTCAACCCCCACTGAAATTGAGTGTTTTGGCCAGTTTGACATTGCTTTTGATCATTCAGTCATCTTGCTTACATTTACATTAAAGAGGCACTTGTAGGTCAGACAAATATAACATAACAGTTATAATGAAATAACCACAAATGTCTTTTCTGTGCTCACAGCATTATCAGTTTTATTCAACCCCCAAGTGACATTCAATCTTAGTACTTAGTACAGCATCCTTTTACAGTTATAACAGCTTTTAAATGTGAAGCATAGCTTGACACAAGTGTCTTGCAGCGATCTACGGGTATCTTCGCCCATTCTTCATGGGCAAAGGCCTCCAGTTCAGTCACATTCTTAGGCTTGCGCACTGCAACTGCTTTCTTTAAGTCCCACCAGAGGTTCTCAATCGGATTTAAGTCTGGTGACTGCGATGGCCACTCCAAAATGTTCCAGCCTTTCCTCTGCAACCATGCTCTAGTGGACTTGGAGGTATGCTTGGGATCATTGTCCTGTTGAAAGGTCCAACGTCTCCCAAGCCTCAGGTGTGTGACGGACTGCATCACGTTTCCATCCAATATCTCCTGGTACTGAAGAGAATTCATGGTACCTTGCACACGCTGAAGCTTCCCTGTACCTGCAGAAGCAAAACAGCCCCAAAGCATGATTGACCCTCCACCATGCTTCACAGTAGGCAAGGTGTTCTTTTCATCATAGGCCTTGTTCTTCCTCCTCCAAACATAGCGTTGATCCATGGGCCCAAACAGTTCTAATTTTGTTTCATCAGTCCACAGAACACTATCCCACAACTTTTGTGGTTTGTCCACATGGCTTTTGGCATACTGCAGTCGACTCTTCTTATTCTTTGGAGACAGCAAGGGGGTACGCCTGGGAGTTCTGGCACGGAGGCCTTCATTACGCAGTGTGCGTCTTATTGTCTGGGCTGAAACTTCTGTACCCACATCTGACAAATCTTTTCTCAGTTCCTCAGCAGTCACACGGGGACTTCTCTCCACTCTACGCTTCAGGTAGCGCACAGCAGTCGAAGTCAGCATCTTCTTTCTGCCACGACCAGGTAGCGTTTCAACAGTGCCCTTTGCCTTGAATTTGCGAATGATGCTTCCTAAGGTGTCTCTTGGTATGTTTAACATCTTTGCAATCTTCTTATAGCCATTGCCCTTCCTGTGAAGAGAAATCACCTCTTCTCTTGTCTTCCTGGACCATTCTCTTGCCTTCACCATGTTTGTAACCACACCAGTAAATGTCTAGAAGGAGCTGAGTATCACAGTCATTTTAAAGCTGCCTAATTGGTGCTTATTATGCTTGATTGCTGCTCGGTGACATCCACAGGTGTTTTCAATACCTGATGGAAAGCACCTGTATGAACCTCTGTTCTTCAGAGTGGTAGTCTTTAAGGGGTTGAATAATTGTGGCAATGAAGAAACCACATAAGAACCATTTACTACTGTATTACATAAACAATTGATGTCATTTTAGTTGCATTTGGGTAGTTACAACGTCCTTGTAGGATTTGATTCTGAATACAATTCCAAATGTACACTATAGTCCCTAAACCCCTTTACAGCATTGGGGGTTGAATAATTTTGGTCACAACTGTATGTGATGTAGTGGTAGCCAATCACAGATCACTAGTAATCACAGCTGTCATGAATGACACTCTGTATAAAGCATTGCTGACACGGTGATCATCATTGTAAAGAGAATCCCTGATCCCCCCTAGAGTAGTGCAGTGCTGCTATGGACACTACTCTGAGGGAAAAAAGTTTAATAAATTGAAAATGTTTTTATTGTTTGTTTTGGTTCTGTTTTTTATCGTACTGACACCAGTCAGGTCCCTGATCACCACCACACCAGTCATGTGATGACGCTGTACTGCGCTGGTGAGTTTGTAGAAAAAAACGTGAAAAAATATTTATTTAATTTCTTTATTTTCCCAAAAATTGTGACCAAAACTGCCAACTTCAAAAAAACTAGGATTTATTTTTACCGAAGACATGTAGTAGAATACATTTTGGCTGAAATTTATAAGGAAACATTTTTTTTCCTTTTGGATATGTTTTACAACAGAAAATATTGGGAGGGGGGTTTTTCTTAAATGTTCATTTTTTTCATTTATATAATAAAAAATAAAAACCTCAGTGGGGATCAAATAACACCAAAACAAAGCTCTATTTATGTGAAACAAATTATATATATTTCATTTGCACACATTGTTGCATGACCGAGCAATTACCAAGTAGCGTAATGCCAAATAGCAAAAAATAACCCCTCCCTACTGGGCACTTATACCCCCTTCCTGCTCAGGCCAATTTTCAGCTTTCAGCGCTGTTGCACTTTGAATGACAATTGCGCGGTCATGCAACACTGTACCCATATGAAATTGTTATCATTTTTGAAGACAGATAGAGATTTCTTTTGGTGGTATTTAATTGCTGCTGGGTGTTTTATTTTTTGCGCTATAAACAAAAAAAGAGCAAAACATTTGAAAAACGTTTTCTTTGTTTCTATTATAAAATTTTATAAACAGGTAAGTTTTCTCCTTCACTGATGTGCGTTGATAAGGCTGCACTGATAGGCAGCACTGATGGGCGGCACTGATATGCAACAATGATGGGCACTGATAGGCGGCACTGACTGATGGGTACTGATGGGTGGTACTACTGGGCAGCACTGATGGGTGGTACTGCTGGGCACAGGTGGATGACACTACTAGGCACTGCTGGGCACAGCTGGTAGGCACTACTGATGATCGGTGCCGATCCATCCTCTGACAATTGCCAGTTATTGCCATTACTTTCCTCATGCTGTGACAGTGTGAGGAAAGTGCAGCCAATAACCGGCAACTGCATTTCCCGGTGATCTGCTGTCATTGGACACAGCTGATCACGTGCTAAAAGGCTGCTGTGATTGGCTTTTTACCACATCACGTGATCAGCAGTGTCCGTAGGATGCAGAGATCACCGGGTGCACGCCCCAAGGGTGCGTCTCTGTGAGGACGTCATATGTTGCCCTCCCAGGACTGGACAACCATGCTGTAGCCATCATTCAGTTATAGTGCGGTTGACAAGCGGTTAAAGTGGATCTGCACTTCATCTGAACACCACAAACCAAAAATACTATTTAATTCATTGGTAATATTCAAAGCAAACTCCCCCATCCATACATCCATCCATCCCTCCGTGTCTTCAGGATTTATTTTGCTGAGAAATCATTTTGAAAAACATCCCCCCAGCATTTCTGTCAGTAGCCATCTTGAGTAAGGGCAGATGATTCCTGTAGCATTTACTTCCTGGAATCCATCAGCCCTTAGCTTAGGTATTGGCTGAGCGGAGAACCCTCCCTCCCCTTCCGAAGACTGTTGGGGTGTATGACATCATTTGCCTAGGCAGGAAACCAAGAAGTGAGTAACAATATGTAAAAAAAACATTCAAAACAAGTAAATATGATCTACTTTCCTATCTATATACCGATGCTAGCAGTGTAAGGACTGGAAATAGTCAATGCTGATTGGGAGAGTGAAGTTCCACCTTAAGAGGTTAAAGTGATTTCCTATAATCGTCAGCTCCATCTAGTGGCCATAATGCTGTATCTTCCCTGAAATACCTCCTGATGTAAAAATAGTGCAATACAATAACATGGCCACTAGATGGAGCCAATGATGATGTGAAATAAAATATGGGCAAAACCCGTCCCAGCTGGGTGAACACGGCTCACATTCCTTCAACTCATTGTTTTATGGAACAGACCTCCAAGTGTGACATCTCCCACCACAAAATATACTCCAACCCGGTCCCACACTTCATCCATGAGAAGGAAATAAACCACGCTAGGACTCCGTGTACAGACTACGACTCTTCCTCTCCGGGGCAAACATGGAACACATGACCCTACACATACATGATCCCACTGCCGCCATCTTGGATTCTGGAAAGCGAGTTGTTTATATGATAGCTTGATTGTCATCTTTTCATTTTAAGTCCATTTACCACATTAACCCCTCCCCCTCCAGAGGATTTACCCCCCCTTCCTGACCAGGCCATTTACCACATCAACCCCTCCCCTTCCAGAGGATTTACCCCCCCTTCCTGACCAGGCCATTTACCATATTAACCCCTCCCCCTCCAGAGGATTTACCCCCCCTTCCTGACCAGGCCATTTACCACATTAACCCCTCCAGAGGATTAACCCCCCCCCCTTCCTGACCAGGCCATTTACCATATTAACCCCTCCCCCTTCTGAGGATGTACCCCCCTTTCCTCACCAGGCCATTTACCATATTAACCCCTCCCCCTTCTGAGGATGTACCCCCCTTCCTGACCAGGCCATTTACCATATTAACCCCTCCCCCTTCTAAGGATGTACCCCCCTTTCCTGACCAGGCCATTTACCATATTAACCCCTCCCCCTTCTGAGGATGTACCCCCCTTTCCTGACCAGGCCACTTACCATATTAACCCCTCCCCCTTCTGAGGATGTACCCCTTTTTCCTGACCAGGCCATTTACCACATTAACCCCTCCACCTTCTGAGGATGTACCCCCCTTCCTGACCAAGCCATTTACCACATTAACCCCTCCACCTTCTGAGGATGTACCCCCCTTCCTGACCAAGCCTCCTGTGTGCCAAAGGCCCCTAGCTGCAATTAATGTGTCCCCTCCACAAAAGGTCCCAAATTCAATTAGTGTATCCTCCCCATTGTTATCCTGTTTACAGCTACAAATCCAATTATTGTGTTTCCTCGTCCATCCTGTCCAACCAGTCTTTTGCCTAAATATAATATCCTCCCCACTGTCCTCCCGTTTACAGCTACAAATTCAATTACTGTATTTCTGTTCCTGTCCATTCTCTCCATTGTCATCCAAAATGTCCCTAAACTCAATTAAGGCAGTCCCTCCATTGTCATCCTGATAATGACCCCCCTCCACCTCTCATCCTGCTCAGGGGGTTCAAGAGGTCAGTGCTGGTCTCTCCTGATGAGCCATTCTGCTGTGCAGCCACTGAGGGGTCCAGCTGCAGCTCTGCCTGAGCACCATTGGAGGAAGGGGGACCCCAGAAGCCGCATCAGCTCTGCCTGAGCTTACCACATCAGCTCTGCCTGAGACACTGCCAGCTCTATCTGGGACTATCACACCAGCTCTGCCTGAGACGCCGCCAGCTCTATCTGGGACTATCACATCAGCTCTGCCTGAGACACCGCCAGCTCTATCTGGGACTATCACACCAGCTCTATCTGGGACTATCACACCAGCTCTATCTGGGACTATCACACCAGCTCTGCCTGAGACGCCGCCAGCTCTATCTGGGACTATCACACCAGCTCTGCCTGAGACGCTGCCAGCTCTATCTGGGACTATCACACCAGCTCTATCTGGGACTATCACACCAGCTCTATCTGGGACTATCACACCAGCTCTGCCTGAGACGCTGCCAGCTCTATCTGGGACTATCACACCAGCTCTATCTGGGACTATCACACCAGCTCTGTCTGAGACGCTGCCAGCTCTATCTGGGACTATCACATCAGCTCTGCCTGAGACACTGCCAGCTCTATCTGGGACAATCACATCAGCTCTGCCCGAGACGCTGCCAGCTCTATCTGGGACTATCACACCAGCTCTGCCCGAGACGCTGCCAGCTCTATCTGGGACTATCACACCAGCTCTATCTGGGACTATCACACCAGCTCTATCTGGGACTATCACACCAGCTCTGCCTGAGACGCTGCCAGCTCTATCTGGGACTATCACACCAGCTCTATCTGGGACTATCACACCAGCTCTGTCTGAGACGCTGCCAGCTCTATCTGGGACTATCACATCAGCTCTGCCCGAGACGCTGCCAGCTCTATCTGGGACTATCACACCAGCTCTGCCCGAGACGCTGCCAGCTCTATCTGGGACTATCACACCAGCTCTATCTGGGACTATCACACCAGCTCTATCTGGGACTATCACACCAGCTCTGCCTGAGACGCTGCCAGCTCTATCTGGGACTATCACACCAGCTCTATCTGGGACTATCACACCAGCTCTGTCTGAGACGCTGCCAGCTCTATCTGGGACTATCACACCAGCTCTGCCTGAGACGCCGCCAGCTCTATCTGGGACTATCACACCAGCTCTGCCCGAGACGCTGCCAGCTCTATCTGGGACTATCACACCAGCTCTATCTGGGACTATCACATCAGCTCTATCTGGGACTATCACACCAGCTCTGCATGTATGCCTCTCCTGTGTTATCTGACCTGTTTATGAACTGCCTCTTACCTCCCTGTTGGATTACAAACTGCTGTAGAGACTAACTTTGCCCATCGGGGCTGAATTACAAAGTATTCTGGGCTCTCTCTGCACTACTCCCCATTGAGTGATTTTTGTCTCTTTTAATAAAGCTTTAAATGTTTGCCATCTGCTTTGTGTGTTCTGTCCTGCCTACCCTCCCTCACACCCCCCCTTACTGACAAGGCCATTTACCACATTAACCCCTCCCCCTCCAGAGGATTTATACCCCTTCCTGACCAGGCCATTTACTACATTTACCCCTCCAGAGGATTTACCCCCCTCCCTGACAAGGCCATTTACCACATTATCCCCTCTGGAGGATTTACCACCCCCCCTTCCTGACCAGGCCATTTTCTTGTGATACGGCGCTGCGTTAATTTCACTGACAATTGCACGGCCATGCTACGCCGCACCCAAATGAAATTTACATCCTTTATTGCCCACAATTGGATCTTTCTTTCGGTGGTATTTGATCACCTGTGCATGTTTTATTTTTTGTGCTATAAAAAAAAAAGACAATTTTGAGAAAAAAAAATATTTTGGACTTTTTGCTATTAAACAATAAAAAAACTAATTTCATCATAAATTTCAGCCAAAATGTATTAATTGGTGTTTGATGACACCATGGAGAGCGTCTTTTCTACTATATCACAGTCTATCTGCACAGCGATCTGATGGGACGCAGCACTGCCATCGTCTGAGATGGGGGTTGGAGGAAAGCTGGAGATCTTGGATTGATAGACAAGTGCTGGGTGATCCCTCTGAATTGGGGGTCATAGGATTCTGGGAAGCCCCCCGGTGTTGTACCCTGATGTGCTGTGTGCTTCATCATGAAGAAGTGTTGGTGACATCCACATCTGTCATTTCCCTCATAATAGGAGAACCACACAATTCATTGTTTTTGGCTTCACACTTGCTTTATTTTTTCAATTTATGGTGAAACATAAGAGATTGATAGATTTCCATCGTACTATTGTATTGTGACCACTTCATCCATGTCTCTGGGGACCTCTGATCTCCTGGTCTACTGCTTCTTCCACCACTTCATCCATGTCTCTGGGGACCTCTGATCTCCTGGTCTACTGCTTCTTCCACCACTTCATCCATGTCTCTGGGGGCCTCTGATCTCCTGCTTCTTCCACCACTTCATCCATGTCTCTGGGGACCTCTGATCTCCTGGTCTACTGCTTCTTCCACCACTTCAGAGGCCCCCAGAGACATGGATGAAGTGGTGGAAGAAGCAGTAGACCAGGAGATCAGAGGTCCCCAAAGACATGGATGATCTCCTGGTCTACTGCTTCTTCCACCACTTCATCCATGTCTCTGGGGGCCTCTGATCTCCTGCTTCTTCCACCACTTCATCCATGTCTCTGGGCACCTCTGGTCTCCTGGTCTACTGCTTCTTCCACCACTTCATCCATGTCTTTGGGGACCTCTGATCTCCTGGTCTACTGCTTCTTCCACCACTTCATCCATGTCTCTGGGGGCCTCTGATCTCCTGCTTCTTCCACCACTTCATCCATGTCTCTGGAGACCTCTGATCTCCTGCTTCTTCCACCACTTCATCCATGTCTCTGGGGGCCTCTGATCTCCTGGTCTACTGCTTCTTCCACAACTTCATCCATGTCTCTGGAGACCTATGATCTCTTGCTTCTTCCACCACTTCATCTATGTCTCTGGGGACCTTTGATCTCCTGGTCTACTGCTTCTTCCACCACTTTATCCATGTCTCTGGGGGCCTCTGATCTTCTGGTCTACTGCTTCTTCCACCACTTCATCCATGTCTCTGGGGGCCTCTGATCTCCTGGTCTACTGCTTCTTCCACCACTTCATCCATGTCTCTGGGGGCCTCTGATCTCCTGGTCTACTGCTTCTTCCACCACTTCATCCATTTCTCTGGGGACCTCTGATCTCCTGCTTCTTCTACATCTCAAGGGGCCTCTGATCTCCTGGTCTAATGTACCTTCCATGATGAAGATCAGCCATGGAGTATATCTGAGGTGTATATCAGGGTGTGCTTCTTCCCCACATGAGAACTGGGATGTCCACCAACATTTCCCACACTCAAGGCACTAATACACGTCCAGGGTTGTGTGGGACCTCTGATGTACAGGAAGATAGGACTTCAGTGAGGTACATTTCCCTCACTCAGGACATTAAAGCGGCTTCTCCCTGTGTAAAATCTCTGATGTCTGGAAAGATGGGACTTCTGCGAAAAACATTTCCCACATTCAGGGCAGGAATATGGCTTCTCCCCGTGTGAGACCTCTGATGTATGTAAAGATTGGACTTATCTGAAAAACATGTCCTGCACTCAGAACAGGAAAGTGGCTTCTCCCCTGTGTGAGATCTCTGATGTGTGTAAAGATGGGACTTAACTGAAAAACATTTCCCGCACTCAGGACAGGAATACAGTTTCTCCCCTGTGTGAGATCTCTGATGTATGTAAAGATGTGACTTCTGTGTAAAACATTTCCCACACTCAGAACAGGAATACAACTTCTCCCCCGTGTGAGATCTCTGATGTATGTACAGTTCAGACTTCTGTGAAAAACATTTCCCGCACCCAGGACAGGGATATGGAATCTCCCCCCGTGTGAGACCTCTGATGTCTGGAAAGATGATACTTATCTGAAAAACATTTCCCGCACTCAGGACAGGAATACGGCTTCTCCCCCGTGTGAGATCTCTGATGTTTGTAAAGATGGGATGTCTGGGAAAAACATTTCCCACACTCAAAACAGGAATACGGCTTGTCCCCTGTGTGAGATCTTTGATGTGTGAAAAGACTGGACTTCACTGAAAAACATTTCCCACACTTAGTACAGGAATACGGCTTGTCCCCCGTGTGAGATCTCTGATGTGTGAAAAGACTGGACTTCACTGAAAAACATTTTCCACACTCAGAACAGGAATATGGCTTTTCCCCCGTATGAGATCTCTGATGTTTATAAAGATTGGACTTGTCTGAAAAACATTTCCCGCACTCAGGACAGGAATACGGCTTCTCCCCCGTGTGAGATCTTTCATGCACATTAAGACCAGATTTAGATTGCAATCTCTTCCCACACTCAATGCAGGAGAAGCTCTTCCCTGTTGGAAGGCCGGCCCGGTCCCGCACAGTCTGAGGTTCCTCAGGATATGAGGAATCCGATCGTCCATCTACACTGGGTGGTGCCGGATGGACATTGGAGGGAGCCGGGTTTTCTCCTGGACTATACTGTGTGATGTCCTCATCTTCTACTTTCCAGTCTGGAGACAAAGTGAGACAATCCTCGGAGGTTTTCCTCATCTTCCGGCCATGGACTAAAATACAAAGACAAAGAGGATTACTAGACAGGAGCTGATTGGTTCCCCCAAACCAGGACTCCGCCCACATCAGGCAGCTTGGTCTCTGAGGAGCGCACAATTCCACCCTCAAGGGAACTAGGAAATGGCTCCTCTGATCTCCTACCAGGTCATTTCTTTATTCATGGACCTTAGTCAGAGAGTGAGGAAACAACCAGAACTGTCTTTTATAGGAGGGACAGTGATGAGGGGATTATAGGACGAGGGTCCCCACCCCCTCTATCACTCATCGCCATCTTCCCAACACAAGAAGTACTGCACTTCCTTATTTACTCCATGATTTAGTCATAAGGAACAGCGGGGCTGAGCCCCACCAGAGGTCAGAGAGTGAGGATGGGGGAGAACAACCAAGATGAAGACTGGACTGATCCTGAAGACCACCATCATTGGGGTATTGACTCCTCCCTCATTATCACTTTCTGTTTAAGAGTCCAAAGTTGGAGGATGTTATCACATTATTATCACCATGTAAAAGTCTGTGCTCCAATCACATCATCCGATATAAAATGTCCAGCTGGTAGGAAATGGGGGGAACAATGAGAATCCATATTATGTGTATATATAGCAGTGGGGGGAGGGGGGGAGCAGAAAAAAAAACTATGGAATGTACAACAGAGCATATAGTGCAGGGGTCAGGAGTATGTAATGTACAACATAGAGTATATAGTGCAGGGGTCAGGAGTATGTAATGTACAACATAGAGTATATAGTGCAGGGGTCAGGAGTATGTAATCTACACCATAGAGTATATAGTGCAGGGGTCAGGAGTATGTAATGTACAACAGAGTATATAGTGCAGGGGCCAGGAGGATGTAACGTACAACATAGAGTATATAGTGCAGGGGTCAGGAGTATGTAATGTACAACATAGAGTATATAGTGCAGGGGTCAGGAGTATGTAATGTACAACATGGAGTATATAGTGCAGGGGTCAGGACTATGTAATGTACAACATAGGGTATATAGTGCAGGGGTCAGGAGTATGTAATGTACAACATAGAGTACATAGTGCAGGGGTCAGGAGTATGTAATGTACAACATAGAGTATATAGTGCAGGGGTCAGGAGTATGTAATGTACAACATAGAGTATATAGTGCAGAGGTCAGGAGTATGTAATGTACAACATAGAGTATATAGTGCAGGGGTCAGGAGTATGGAATGTACAACATAGAGTATATAGTGCAGGGGTCAGGAGTATGTAATGTACAACAGAGTATATAGTGCAGGGGCCAGGAGGATGTAACGTACAACATAGAGTATATAGTGCAGGGGTCAGGAGTATGTAATGTACAACATAGAGTATATAGTGCAGGGGTCAGGAGTATGTAATGTACAACATAGAGTATATAGTGCAGGGGTCAGGAGTATGTAATGTACAACATAGAGTATATAGTGCAGGGGTCAGGAGTATGTAATCTACACCATAGAGTATGTAGTGCAGGGGTCAGGAGTATGTAATGTACAACAGAGTATATAGTGCAGGGGCCAGGAGGATGTAACGTACAACATAGAGTATATAGTGCAGGGGTCAGGAGTATGTAATGTACAACATAGAGTATATAGTGCAGGGGTCAGGAGTATGTAATGTACAACATGGAGTATATAGTGCAGGGGTCAGGACTATGTAATGTACAACATAGGGTATATAGTGCAGGGGTCAGGAGTATGTAATGTACAACATAGAGTACATAGTGCAGGGGTCAGGAGTATGTAATGTACAACATAGAGTATATAGTGCAGGGGTCAGGAGTATGTAATGTACAACATAGAGTATATAGTGCAGAGGTCAGGAGTATGTAATGTACAACATAGAGTATATAGTGCAGGGGTCAGGAGTATGGAATGTACAACATAGAGTATATAGTGCAGGGGTCAGGAGTATGTAATGTACAACAGAGTATATAGTGCAGGGGCCAGGAGGATGTAACGTACAACATAGAGTATATAGTGCAGGGGTCAGGAGTATGTAATGTACAACATAGAGTATATAGTGCAGGGGTCAGGAGTATGTAATGTACAACATGGAGTATATAGTGCAGGGGTCAGGACTATGTAATGTACAACATAGGGTATATAGTGCAGGGGTCAGGAGTATGTAATGTACAACATAGAGTACATAGTGCAGGGGTCAGGAGTATGTAATGTACAACATAGAGTATATAGTGCAGAGGTCAGGAGTATGTAATGTACAACATAGAGTATATAGTGCAGGGGTCAGGAGTATGTAATGTACAATATAAATGATACAGTGTAAGGGTCAGGACTCATATTATTGGTATTCAGTAATCAGTGGAAGATTAAATGTTTACTGTAGACAAGTTGCAGAGATCCCACACCGCTGCCTCCCATCTCCTGAGACTGCACTCAGTGACTTGGGTCTGAGACACTACAGACATATCCCTCCACCCGGCACAGCCAGCAGACCACAGAGCAAGGAACCCTGGGAGAAATGTTCTGTCAGAGATCTTGCTAGAACCAGATATGGGGCCGGAGACCCAAAGTACATGTCCCAGGTGCCTAGGTTAATGCTAATGGTGAAAACTTAACATTTTGCAGCCAGCTGAACCCCAGAATCTCCATAAATCCAGTCTAGTTACATAAATTGTGTCTTACAGACTGATATTGCCAAGTGTTGACTCTACTCTGGACCAATCAGTGAGCAGTATGGGTGGAGGAATGGATTTAGTGTTCATGACCCACCTGTGCTGATCTCTGTAGGAGTGTCCTCCTCTATAAATGTCCCCGTTATTCCATCCTCCTCCATAGACTGCTGATCATCCCTCACATACGCCTCTTCTTCTTCTGCTTTCACCTCAAATTCTATATCGATTGGATCTCCACTCTAAATCAAGGAAATGAGAGAAAATATCATCTGTAAAATATAAGGTCACATAAAAATCCACACATTGTCTCTATGAATCCATGTTCTAGATTCTCCATCCCACCAACCTTGTAATAGTGAGGGATGGTGTGACCTTCCTGTGTGGAATCCCAGGAATACAGAGGACGGGGACATCTCTCTGGTAAGTTCCTGTATCTGGATGACTCCACCATGGTGTCCTGGTACAGATCTTTGTGTTCTTTTAGAAGCTCTGACTCCTCAATCCCCCCATCCTCATCCTCCTCCTCTTTTATCTCTTCTTTAACCTCAACTTTAGGATCTCTCAGGTTTCCACTCTGAATATATAATAAAAATTACATCAATGGTAACAATGCAGATAATGTACAGATCCTAATGATACTATCAGTGATTGGATAATATCCCAGAATTCCCGGCACCGCTCACCTCTCCTGTCAGCAGCTCCATCATCTTCTTGGTGACTTCTAGAATCTTCTGCATGTTGTGTCTCTCAGGGTTTAGGGAGTCACATGGAGGCACTGTGATGGTCATATGATCACCTGACTTCAGAAGAGGAAATCTCTGTATTGAGGAACCAATAGGAATATCATGTTAGACTCCCAGAATCCTCCTCACCTCTCCAGTCAGGTCTGTGTTTTATTAATAGAGATCAGAGTGATGTCATGTGACCTCCCAGAATCCTCCTCACCTCTCCGGTCAGGTCTGTGTTTTATTAATAGAGATAAGAGGGATGTCATGTGACCTCCCAGAATCCTCCTCACCTCTCCGGTCAGGTCTGTGTTTATTAATAGAGATCAGAGTGATGTCATGTGACCTCCCAGAATCCTCCTCAGCTCTCCGGTCAGGTCTGTGTTTTATTAATAGAAATAAGAGTGATGTCATGTGACCTCCCAGAATCCTCCTCACCTCTCCGGTCAGGTCTGTGTTTTATTAATAGAAATATTAGTGATGTCATGTGACCTCCCAGAATCCTCCTCACCTCTCCGGTCAGCAGGTAGATGATCTCCAGGGTGAGGTTTAGTATCTTCTCAGTCATGTGACTCCGGTCCTCCTCCATCCTCATTGGTGCCATCATGTGATCTATACAGGTCTCCTTGTAGACGGATAACTTTGGGAAATGAAAGTAAGAATGATTTGGATGGTATTGGTCACACAATAATAGGATGTGGATGTGAGGGGGGAATAGGAGGGTTGCTGGACATTGAAGAACTACTCCCCTCATGGGAAGACATTTTGTTTGGACTGTTTAGTGTTTACTACAATTTTGGGGTCCGGGGCCCCTTTTCTCTGTTGGGTTTGTTTGGTCTCTGAACTGGTTTTGATGAGTATTAGATCTGCAGACAAGGAATGATAAATCTGATCCTTCCTATGACTAGTTTGCTCTGAGGCAGTGCTGTGAGGTCAATGTCGGCTCATCATGCAGGGATGGTCACTTTACATCACCCGACGCCCGGGACATGTAGTTCTGGGGGCCGGGCAAGTATTGTTTTTATTCTTTATCCCTGCTGAGGGCAAGCCACAGGGCTCTCCTTTCAGGTGCCAGCCTCTGCCACCCCGTGTGTGTGAACCTCTCCTGTACCTACTATGCTTCCCCGGCTCTGCTTGCCCATCTGTGGGCCCGGGTCAGCGGGTGTCGGAGGGTAGAGGGGATGGAGGAGAGTGGACACGTTCACTCCCTTCTTGTCCTGACCCAGAAGTGACGTTATGACAGATTTCCCGACCATCGAGGCCGGCAAAGAATGTAATGCGATGCGATGTGCACTACATTACATCCAATGGAGTACAGGGGAGACATTGGGGGTCTTTTAGACCCTGGATATCTCAATAAAGAGAACCTGTCATCAAAAGTCATCTCATAGAGGACTTTGTCCCCTTAAGTAAAAATGTTTTTACTTAAAAATGTTTTAATTGTAAACAATTAAAGTTACAACCAAGTACATAACTCCTCCCTTTAAAAAATTTTAAGTCCTCCCCTCCCCCACATATATGCAAACCCAAACATAAGAGCACACGCTGGAGCGCCTACACGTGATAACATTGATTGTGATACACGTTACATATCGCCGGTCACACCAGAATGAGAGGATAATTCTAGGAGCAGACCTCCTCCGTACTCTATACTGATGACCTAGAAGGGGCTATAAATGTGTCCCCTATAGATAATACCGGGACTAAAGGTTGTCACCATTTCAGCACACACCACTTAAGGTTTGACATGTTGGATATCTATTTACTCGCTGCAACCTCGGCTTTTATATTTTTACACATAAATGGGTCATTTATTGCTTTTTTTGTGCCCTGAACTTAACAAGTGTATATTTTACTGAAATTTGGCATTTCCTAGACTTTGGATAATATTTTGTGACATAAAAAATTAGAACTGCCGCTATTTTATTCTCTAAAGTCTCTACTTTCATAAAATCGATATTTTGGGGTTTTGTATCATGTTTAGGCCTAAAATTATTTTTTTAAACATGCAAAAACAGTTCTGGCAGTGAAAGGGATAAAGGATAAGCTGGACACTCCCCTTTTCTGATGAGCAGCCAATCGGTGCTCATTACACTGCAAGGTCTCTTCCCTCCCTGCTAGTCTGTGGGTGCGGTGCTGGAGACAGGCGGGGGAGGGGAGGAGATAAACAGCACAATTTTATACATATTAAACTTTTTAGTCGCTATAAAGCCCCATTTATTTTTGAAAGCCCAGATATTCCTAAAAGCACCTCAGATTTATATACATTTTCTGTTACAAAGGAATGTTTCCTTCCTCCTGAGCAGCAATGTAAGGGGCTCTATGCTCCATACTCCTGACCCCGGCACTCCATCATTGTGTTGGCTGCATAGTGTAATGATTGCCCATTGGCTGCCTGTGTAGTGTCATCATTGCCCTTTGTAGGCCATGTATGGTCAGGATGGTCCTTGTCTTGTCTATTTATTGTCAGTGCTGTTTGTTTAGAGGACCATATTACTAGAATTTATCTCCACAATGAGGAGAATGTTCCGGCCCCGGAAGTGGGGGAATGTTCTGCCCCTAAAGGGGTTCATCTGGGATCCCACACTATATATGTGTGTATCATCATCTGCTGGAGATAAAAGACGTCACAGTGACTATGGAGGAAGAGGACGGACGTGACTATGGAGGAAGAGGACGGACGTGACTATGGAGGAAGAGGACAGACGTGACAATGGAGGAAGAGGACGGACGTGACTATGGAGGAAGAGGACGGACGTGACTATGGAGGAAGAGGACGGACGTGACTATGGAGGAAGAGGATGGATGTAACTATGGAGGAAGAGGACAGACGTGACTATGGAGGAAGAGGACGGACGTGACTATGGAGGAAGAGGGCGGACGTGACTATGGAGGAAGAGGACGGACGTGACTATGGAGGAAGAGATCAGACGTGACTATGGGGGAAGAGGACGGACGTGACTATGGAGGAAGAGGACGGACGTGACTATGGAGGAAGAGGACAGACGTGACTATGGAGGAAGAGGACGGACGTGACTATGGAGGAAGAGGATGGACGTGACTATGGAGGAAGAGATCAGACGTGACTATGGGGGAAGAGGACGGACGTGACTATGGAGGAAGAGGACGGACATGATGGGGGGTTACTGGGTGTAAATATGAAATAACATCTTATTACCTCCTCTGCTGCCACTTCCTCCAATGTCTCTCTCTGCTTCCTGTCTGTACCTGACATCACTTCCTGCCTGTACCTGACATCACTTCCTTTCTGTGATTGACATCAATTCCTGTCTGTCCCTGACATCACTTCCTGTCTGCATTCCATAGAGACTTCCTGTGTGAGTATAGGTGAGATCAGCACCTTGTGGACCCTTTACTCCCAGCTGGGGGGCTTTGTATCCATATACCAGATGTTCTACAGGACTAAATCTGCAATCAATGTTACTGCAAAATCAAAGGGGCCAAAACCCCTCCCCCGAGGAGTCATATATTTCTGTCCTCCTTGGTGGGAGTGGAGGTGACCCCTCTATAAGGATCTACAGTCCATACACACCCAGCACAAGGCCGGGGTCACACTACCAGACGCTTCTCGGGGCTGCAGTTCCTCTGAGCTCCACAAGGTGGGGATCTCACTTCTACCCAGACAGGAAGTCGCTATGGAAGACAGGAAGTGATGTCAGGTACAGACAGGAAGTGATGTCCGGGACAGACAGGAAGTGATGTCAGGTACAGACAAGACTTTCAGTGTGGAAGCGAACCTGAGAGGAGACGTTCCTGGAAGTGGCAGCAGAGGAGGTAATAAGATGTTATGTTCTATTTACACCCAGTAACCCCCCGTCATGTCCGTCCTCTTCCTCCATAGTCACGTCCGTCCTCTTCCTCCATAGTCATTGTGACGTCTTTTATCTCCAGCAGATGATGATACACACATATATAGTGTGGGAACCCAGATGAACCCCTTCAGGGGGAGGAGTTGATGATAATATATTTGCTCCCAAAGCTGGCCTACATGGTTCAGTTTTATCGTTCAGCCAGCGGGATGACCATAAAAACTGAAGTGATTCCCCCATCCACACATTGGAGGTGGATGGGGGAATCCTCCCCGCTGCACTCTTGTATTCTGACAATGGGGGGACTCCTCCGCTGAGATCATCTCCCATTGGCTGAGCAATATTCTCATTTGTCTCTCAGCTCCTTCTTGCTATTCCTCGTCCTGCCTGTTGTTTCCTTGGATTGATTTTCTGTGTAGTGACCCCAGCTTGGTCTCTTGGATGCGCTCGTCTGTTGCTTGCCCTGACCTTTCTCCTGATTCCTGGATCTCCTCCTCATCTCTCCTCCATATCCTCTTACACAGCTTTTCTCCACACCTGCAGTGACCCTGGGGGGAGGAAACTTGGCACCAGCACGCCGCCAAATCCATCCCCACCATTAGGGGCTCTGGAGACAATTGTCTGCTATTTACACTCCGTTCCTCCGCACGTCACCTGATCACATGACAGCTTACTTCCACAGATTCCGGACAGATTTCTGGATGGTAAAGGTCAAAGGTCACTCTTCACGAGAGGTAGGACGCACCCAGGAACAAGGATTTGGTTTGCATGGGAGCCTCACATAGAGGACCCCTCAAATCTCCCCATCCAAATGACCCTCCATCCAGAGTCTATATGTCCTATGACATCACACTGACCTCACAGCTCCTCCTCCCAATGTCCCTCCATCCAGAGTCAGAGAATCCTATGACATCACACTGACCTCACAGCTCCTCCTCCCAATGTCCCTCCAGCCAGAGTCAGAGAATCCTATGACATCACACTGACCTCACAGCTCCTCCCCCCAATGCCCCTCCATCTGTTTTTTTCTGATGTTCTTGGGATGTCAGCAGGTACTTGTTATTCTCACTAGCACAGTGGGACTGTTTGTCCTGTCATATTGAATGACATCAGAATTGCTTACGCCAAGCTTTACCCTGAGTTATGTGGGGGTCCTGTGTTGAATTTTGGATCCATTTTCAATTGAACTGAATGTATCTGATATTTATAGCAATTATTAGGGATTCTTTTTTGAGTGACCTCCATTGCTATTTTGTAAGAAATTTGGACTTCAAAGACGTAAGTAATCTTCCTAGGAACATATTATGATATACTGCGTTTCCATGATCCCTTTATAATTCTGTCATTTCCGTGATCCCTTTATAATTCTGTCATTTCCGTCATCCCTTTATAATTCTGTCATTTCCGTGAACCCTTTATAATTCTGTCATTTCCGTGAACCCTTTATAATTCTGTCATTTCCGTGATCCCTTTATAATTCTGTCATCTCCGTGAACCCTTTATAATTCTGTCATTTCCGTGAACCCTTTATAATTCTGTCATTTCCGTCATCCCTTTATAATTCTGTCATTTCCATGATCCCTTTATAATTCTGTCATTTCCATCATCCCTTTATAATTCTGTCATTTCCGTCATCCCTTTATAATTCTGTCATTTCCGTGATCCCTTTATAATTCTGTCATTTCCGTCATCCCTTTATAATTCTGTCATTTCCGTGAACCCTTTATAATTCTGTCATTTCCGTGAACCCTTTATAATTCTGTCATTTCCGTGATCCCTTTATAATTCTGTCATCTCCGTGATCCCTTTATAATTCTGTCATTTCCATGATCCCTTTATAATTCTGTCATTTCCATCATCCCTTTATAATTCTGTCATTTCCGTCATCCCTTTATAATTCTGTCATTTCCGTGATCCCTTTATAATTCTGTCATTTCCATGATCCCTTTATAATTCTGTCATTTCCGTGATCCCTTTATAATTCTGTCATTTCCGTGAACCCTTTATAATTCTGTAATTTCTGTGATCCCTTTATAATTCTGTCATTTCCGTGATCCCTTTATAATTCTGTCATTTCCGTGATCCCTTTATAATTCTGTAATTTCTGTGATCCCTTTATAATTCTGTCATTTCCGTGATCCCTTTATAATTCTGTAATTTCCGTGTTCCCTTTATAATTCTGTCATTTCCGTGATCCCTTTATAATTCTGTCATTTCCGTGAACCCTTTATAATTCTGTCATTTCCGTGATCCCTTTATAATTCTGTGATTTCCGTCATCCCTTTATAATTCTGTCATTTCCGTGATCCCTTTATAATTCTGTCATTTCCGTGATCCCTTTATAATTCTGTGATTTCCGTCATCCCTTTATAATTCTGTCATTTCTGTCATCCCTTTATAATTCTGTCATTTCCCTGAACCCTTTATAATTCTGTCATTTCCGTCATCCCTTTATAATTCTGTCATCTCCGTGATCCCTTTATAATTCTGTCATTTCCGTCATCCCTTTATAATTCTGTCATTTCCATGATCCCTTTATAATTCTGTCATTTCCGTCATCCCTTTATAATTCTGTCATTTCCGTCATCCCTTTATAATTCTGTCATTTCCGTCATCCCTTTATAATTCTGTCATTTCCGTCATCCCTTTATAATTCTATCATTTCCGTCATCCCTTTATAATTCTGTCATTTCCGTGAACCCTTTATAATTCTGTCATTTCCGTCATCCCTTTATAATTCTATCATTTACGTCATCCCTTTATAATTCTGTCATTTCCAGGAACCCTTTATAATTCTGTCATTTCCGTGATTCCTTTATAATTCTGTCATTTCCGTCATCCCTTTATAATTCTATCATTTCCGTCATCCCTTTATAATTCTGTCATTTCCAGGAACCCTTTATAATTCTGTCATCTCCGTGAACCCTTTATAATTCTGTCATCTCCGTTATCCCTTTATAATTCTGTCATTTCCGTCATCCCTTTATAATTCTATCATTTCCGTCATCCCTTTATAATTCTGTCATCTCCGTGAACCCTTTATAATTCTGTCATCTCCGTGATCCCTTTATAATTCTGTCATTTCCGTGATCCCTTTATAATTCTGTCATTTCCGTCATCCCTTTATAATTCTGTCATTTCCGTGATCCCTTTATAATTCTGTCATTTCCGTGATCCCTTTATAATTCTGTCATTTCCGTGAACCCTTTATAATTCTGTCATTTCCGTGAACCCTTTATAATTCTGTCATTTCCGTCATCCCTTTATAATTCTGTCATCTCCGTGATCCCTTTATAATTCTGTCATTTCCGTCATCCCTTTATAATTCTATCATTTCCGTCATCCCTTTATAATTCTGTCATTTCCAGGAACCCTTTATAATTCTGTCATCTCCGTGAACCCTTTATAATTCTGTCATCTCCGTTATCCCTTTATAATTCTGTCATTTCCGTCATCCCTTTATAATTCTATCATTTCCGTGATCCCTTTATAATTCTGTAATTTCCGTGTTCCCTTTATAATTCTGTCATTTCCGTGATCCCTTTATAATTCTGTCATTTCCGTGAACCCTTTATAATTCTGTCATTTCCGTGATCCCTTTATAATTCTGTGATTTCCGTCATCCCTTTATAATTCTGTCATTTCCGTGATCCCTTTATAATTCTGTCATTTCCGTGATCCCTTTATAATTCTGTCATTTCCCTGAACCCTTTATAATTCTGTCATTTCCGTCATCCCTTTATAATTCTGTCATCTCCGTGATCCCTTTATAATTCTGTCATTTCCGTCATCCCTTTATAATTCTGTCATTTCCATGATCCCTTTATAATTCTGTCATTTCCGTCATCCCTTTATAATTCTGTCATTTCCGTCATCCCTTTATAATTCTGTCATTTCCGTCATCCCTTTATAATTCTGTCATTTCCGTCATCCCTTTATAATTCTATCATTTCCGTCATCCCTTTATAATTCTGTCATTTCCGTGAACCCTTTATAATTCTGTCATTTCCGTCATCCCTTTATAATTCTATCATTTACGTCATCCCTTTATAATTCTGTCGTTTCCGTGAACCCTTTATAATTCTGTCATTTCCGTGATCCCTTTATAATTCTGTCATTTCCGTGATCCCTTTATAATTCTGTCATTTCCGTGATCCCTTTATAATTCTGTCATTTCCGTGATCCCTTTATAATTCTGTAATTTCCGTGATCCCTTTATAATTCTGTCATTTCCATCATCCCTTTATAATTCTGTCTAGAGATGAGCGAATCGAAGTATCCGAAGTGGAATTCGAGTCGAATATCGGAAAAATTTCGATTCGTGCCGAATCCGAAAAACAGCCTAATTCGGACGCGCGAATCAAAATTTTTCCGAAAATGGCGGCTGACATGTGCGGCGACGGAGCGGGGATGTCGGGGAAGGCGCGCAGACAAGGCGCGCTGCCCCATAATGCATTCCTCAACGACATGTGATCGCATCAGCCAATCAGCAGCCAGCCAGCCAGCACTGTGTAATGGTCGAGATATATATAGCGGCCATTTTGGAAATCTTCATTTGCCTGCAGTCATTGAACAGAGGCAGACCGCTCTGTACTAGGGACAGGGACAGAGTTAGGGCCACAGAAACGAGAATTGGGGACAGAGAGAAGTTACTTAGGGACAGAGAACCATTACTCAGGGACACAGACTTGTTAATGAGGGCCACAGAATCGTTATTTAGGGACAAAGAAACGCTAGTTAGGGCCACAGAATTCATACTCAGGGACAGACAGAATTGTTACTCAGGGACAGACAGAATTGTTACTGAGTGCCAGAGAATTCTTACTCAGGGCCACAGAATTCATACTCAGGGACAGACAGAATTGTTACTCAGGGACAGACAGAATTGTTACTGAGTGCCAGAGAATTCTTACTCAGGGCCACAGAATTCATACTCAGGGACAGACAGAATTGTTACTGAGTGCCAGAGAATTGTTACTCAGGGACAGACAGAATTGTTACTGAGTGCCAGAGAATTGTTACTCTCACAGACACAAAATTGTTACTTGCACAGACACAGAATTGTTACTTGCACAGACACAGAATTGTTACTTGCACAGACACAGAATTGTTACTCAGGGCCACAGAATTCATACTCAGGGACAGACAGAATTGTTACTGAGTGCCAGAGAATTGTTACTCAGGGACAGACAGAATTGTTACTGAGTGCCAGAGAATTGTTACTCTCACAGACACAAAATTGTTACTTGCACAGACACAGAATTGTTACTTGCACAGACACAGAATTGTTACTCAGGGCCACAGAATTCATACTCAGGGCCACAGAATTCATACTCAGGGACAGACAGAATTGTTACTGAGTGCCAGAGAATTGTTACTCAGGGACAGACAGAATTGTTACTGAGTGCCAGAGAATTGTTACTCTCACAGACACAAAATTGTTACTTGCACAGACACAGAATTGTTACTTGCACAGACACAGAATTGTTACTCAGGGCCACAGAATTCATACTCAGGGACAGACAGAATTGTTACTGAGTGCCAGAGAATTGTTACTCAGGGACAGACAGAATTGTTACTGAGTGCCAGAGAATTGTTACTCTCACAGACACAAAATTGTTACTTGCACAGACACAGAATTGTTACTTGCACAGACACAGAATTGTTACTCAGGGCCACAGAATTCATACTCAGGGACAGACAGAATTGTTACTGAGTGCCAGAGAATTGTTACTCAGGGACAGACAGAATTGTTACTGAGTGCCAGAGAATTGTTACTCTCACAGACACAAAATTGTTACTTGCACAGACACAGAATTGTTACTTGCACAGACACAGAATTGTTACTCAGGGCCACAGAATTCATACTCAGGGCCACAGAATTCATACTCAGGGACAGACAGAATTGTTACTGAGTGCCAGAGAATTGTTACTCAGGGACAGACAGAATTGTTACTGAGTGCCAGAGAATTGTTACTCTCACAGACACAAAATTGTTACTTGCACAGACACAGAATTGTTACTTGCACAGACACAGAATTGTTACTCAGGGCCACAGAATTCATACTCAGGGACAGACAGAATTGTTACTGAGTGCCAGAGAATTGTTACTCAGGGACAGACAGAATTGTTACTGAGTGCCAGAGAATTGTTACTCTCACAGACACAAAATTGTTACTTGCACAGACACAGAATTGTTACTTGCACAGACACAGAATTGTTACTCAGGGCCACAGAATTCATACTCAGGGACAGACAGAATTGTTACTGAGTGCCAGAGAATTGTTACTCAGGGACAGACAGAATTGTTACTGAGTGCCAGAGAATTGTTACTCAGGGACAGACAGAATTGTTACTGAGTGCCAGAGAATTGTTACTCTCACAGACACAAAATTGTTACTTGCACAGACACAGAATTGTTACTTGCACAGACACAGAATTGTTACTCAGGGCCACAGAATTCATACTCAGGGACAGACAGAATTGTTACTGAGTGCCAGAGAATTGTTACTCAGGGACAGACAGAATTGTTACTGAGTGCCAGAGAATTGTTACTCTCACAGACACAAAATTGTTACTTGCACAGACACAGAATTGTTACTTGCACAGACACAGAATTGTTACTCAGGGCCACAGAATTCATACTCAGGGACAGACAGAATTGTTACTGAGTGCCAGAGAATTGTTACTCAGGGACAGACAGAATTGTTACTGAGTGCCAGAGAATTGTTACTCAGGGACAGACAGAATTGTTACTGAGTGCCAGAGAATTGTTACTCTCACAGACACAAAATTGTTACTTGCACAGACACAGAATTGTTACTTGCACAGACACAGAATTGTTACTCAGGGCCACAGAATTCATACTCAGGGACAGACAGAATTGTTACTGAGTGCCAGAGAATTGTTACTCAGGGACAGACAGAATTGTTACTGAGTGCCAGAGAATTGTTACTCAGGGACAGACAGAATTGTTACTGAGTGCCAGAGAATTGTTACTCTCACAGACACAAAATTGTTACTTGCACAGACACAGAATTGTTACTTGCACAGACACAGAATTGTTACTCAGGGCCACAGAATTCATACTCAGGGACAGACAGAATTGTTACTGAGTGCCAGAGAATTGTTACTCAGGGACAGACAGAATTGTTACTGAGTGCCAGAGAATTGTTACTCTCACAGACACAAAATTGTTACTTGCACAGACACAGAATTGTTACTTGCACAGACACAGAATTGTTACTCAGGGCCACAGAATTCATACTCAGGGCCACAGAATTCATACTCAGGGACAGACAGAATTGTTACTGAGTGCCAGAGAATTGTTACTCTCACAGACACAAAATTGTTACTTGCACAGACACAGAATTGTTACTTGCACAGACACAGAATTGTTACTCAGGGCCACAGAATTCATACTCAGGGCCACAGAATTCATACTCAGGGACAGACAGAATTGTTACTGAGTGCCAGAGAATTGTTACTCAGGGACAGACAGAATTGTTACTGAGTGCCAGAGAATTGTTACTCTCACAGACACAAAATTGTTACTTGCACAGACACAGAATTGTTACTTGCACAGACACAGAATTGTTACTCAGGGCCACAGAATTCATACTCAGGGACAGACAGAATTGTTACTGAGTGCCAGAGAATTGTTACTCAGGGACAGACAGAATTGTTACTGAGTGCCAGAGAATTGTTACTCTCACAGACACAAAATTGTTACTTGCACAGACACAGAATTGTTACTTGCACAGACACAGAATTGTTACTCAGGGCCACAGAATTCATACTCAGGGACAGACAGAATTGTTACTGAGTGCCAGAGAATTGTTACTCAGGGACAGACAGAATTGTTACTGAGTGCCAGAGAATTGTTACTCAGGGACAGACAGAATTGTTACTGAGTGCCAGAGAATTGTTACTCTCACAGACACAAAATTGTTACTTGCACAGACACAGAATTGTTACTTGCACAGACACAGAATTGTTACTCAGGGCCACAGAATTCATACTCAGGGACAGACAGAATTGTTACTGAGTGCCAGAGAATTGTTACTCAGGGACAGACAGAATTGTTACTGAGTGCCAGAGAATTGTTACTCAGGGACAGACAGAATTGTTACTGAGTGCCAGAGAATTGTTACTCTCACAGACACAAAATTGTTACTTGCACAGACACAGAATTGTTACTTGCACAGACACAGAATTGTTACTCAGGGCCACAGAATTCATACTCAGGGACAGACAGAATTGTTACTGAGTGCCAGAGAATTGTTACTCAGGGACAGACAGAATTGTTACTGAGTGCCAGAGAATTGTTACTCAGGGACAGACAGAATTGTTACTGAGTGCCAGAGAATTGTTACTCTCACAGACACAAAATTGTTACTTGCACAGACACAGAATTGTTACTTGCACAGACACAGAATTGTTACTCAGGGCCACAGAATTCATACTCAGGGACAGACAGAATTGTTACTGAGTGCCAGAGAATTGTTACTCAGGGACAGACAGAATTGTTACTGAGTGCCAGAGAATTGTTACTCAGGGACAGACAGAATTGTTACTGAGTGCCAGAGAATTGTTACTCTCACAGACACAAAATTGTTACTTGCACAGACACAGAATTGTTACTTGCACAGACACAGAATTGTTACTCAGGGCCACAGAATTCATACTCAGGGACAGACAGAATTGTTACTGAGTGCCAGAGAATTGTTACTCAGGGACAGACAGAATTGTTACTGAGTGCCAGAGAATTGTTACTCAGGGACAGACAGAATTGTTACTGAGTGCCAGAGAATTGTTACTCTCACAGACACAAAATTGTTACTTGCACAGACACAGAATTGTTACTTGCACAGACACAGAATTGTTACTCAGGGCCACAGAATTCATACTCAGGGACTGACAGAATTGTTACTGAGTGCCAGAGAATTGTTACTCAGGGACAGACAGAATTGTTACTGAGTGCCAGAGAATTGTTACTCAGGGACAGACAGAATTGTTACTGAGTGCCAGAGAATTGTTACTCTCACAGACACAAAATTGTTACTTGCACAGAAACAGAATTGTTACTTGCACAGACACAGAATTGTTACTCAGGGCCACAGAATTCATACTCAGGGACAGACAGAATTGTTACAGAGTGCCAGAGAATTGTTACTCAGGGACAGACAGAATTGTTACTGAGTGCCAGAGAATTGTTACTCTCACAGACACAAAATTGTTACTTGCACAGACACAGAATTGTTACTTGCACAGACACAGAATTGTTACTCAGGGCCACAGAATTCATACTCAGGGCCACAGAATTCATACTCAGGGACAGACAGAATTGTTACTAAGTGCCAGAGAATTGTTACTCAGGGACAGACAGAATTGTTACTGAGTGCCAGAGAATTGTTACTCTCACAGACACAAAATTGTTACTTGCACAGACACAGAATTGTTACTTGCACAGACACAGAATTGTTACTCAGGGCCACAGAATTCATACTCAGGGACAGACAGAATTGTTACTGAGTGCCAGAGAATTGTTACTCAGGGACAGACAGAATTGTTACTGAGTGCCAGAGAATTGTTACTCAGGGACAGACAGAATTGTTACTGAGTGCCAGAGAATTGTTACTCGCACAGACACAGAATTGTTACTCGCACAGACACAGAATTGTTACTCGCATAGACACAGAATTGTTACTGAAGGCCACAGAACTGTTACTTTGGGCCCCAGAAGTGTTACTCGCACAGACACAGAATTGTTACTCGCACAGACACAGAACTGTTACTGAGGGCCACAGAACTGTTACTTAGGGCCACAGAATTGATACTCGCACAGACACAGAATTGTTACTCAGGGCCACAGAATTGTTACTCAGGGACACATAATAGTTGAATTAAAGAGTATGTCAGACAACATGCAGAGGGGTGGCAGAGGAGGCAATGTTTTAGGAGCGAGCAGACGTGGCAGCAGAGGAAGGGGTCGAGGCAGCACTATTCGCAGCCAGAGGCCAGTGCTCCCGGTGTCATCCAGTGGTCGTGTCTCCACCGACAACCCTGCCGTCATTGATTGGTTGGCTCGGTCGTCTTCCTCTTCCCAGGTCACCTCTGACACCTTCAGCCAACGGTCGGTGGGTACGTCAGACACAACCGTTAGTTGGCATGGCCCGGGAGCAAGCCCACTGAAATCACATGTCCTCTACCTGCCCCTGTCCTTTGCTGTTCCCTCACCAAGCGAAGTATCGCATGCTGTGGGCTCAGCCCCACTGTACAGTGAGGAAGAGCTAACAGAGGGCGGTCAGGAACGGGGGGAGACATCCGCCTTTTCAGCAGCCAGGCGAACAAGTACTGGCGAGGAGAGTGGCTCGGTAGCCGGTCTAGAGACAGGTCTGTCTCCTGACCCACACGCAGCCGAGGGGGCTAGTAGTGAGGCGGAGACCGTACTTGATGATGAGGAGGTTGATCGCACTTGGCTGCCTCGTCGTCATCAGGCAATTTCTTCCGCATCATCAGGAGAAGAGGGTGCCAGGTTGGCAGCGAGCGAAACAGTCGGTGGGTTGCCCAGGAGGCAGCAGGGTCGCATCAGTGTCAGTGGAGCCAAACGGCCACGGAGTAGAGCACCAGCTCCACTGCAGCCTACCACCACGGGCAGTAGTGGTGCCGGTGCGCACGGAGGAAGTAGCAGTCAGCCAGTGAGGAGTAGCGGGGGCAAAGTTTCCTACTCGGTGGTGTGGCAATTTTTCGTCAAGCCGCCCGAGGAAGTAAACGTAGCCGTCTGTCGACTATGTGGCCAGAAATGCAAGCGTGGTCAGGGGGCCCATGTTGGGACTACAGCGTTGCGTCAGCATATGCAGCGTCACCATTCGGTGGCCTGGGAAAACCGTGATAAAGATACGGCGGTTCTGCCTGCCCCAGCCCCCGCTCCATCACCCGCTCCGTTACTTGCTCCGTCACCCGACGTCATCAATCGCCCTCTATCAGCCAGTCAAAGCTCCAACACCTCTGCTGAGGGGAGTTGTCGCTCGTTGGCATCTTCCGCTCGTTCAGATGCTCCTTCTCCTGCTACTCCTCTTCTCGGATTCCGTCAACAGTCTTTCTTGGAATCCGTTTCCAAGAGACAACAGTTTGCGAGCACGCACCCGACGGTGCAAAAGCTGAACGTCCTCCTGTCCAAGTTGCTGGTGCTGCAGTCCCTCCCTTTCCAACTGGTGGACTCAGCACCTTTCCGAGAAATGATGGCTTGTGCCGCGCCGCGGTGGAGAGTGCCAAGCCGTCATTTCTTTGCCCAAAAGGCAGTGCCAGCCCTGCATTCACATGTAGAAGAGATGGTGGGCCAGTCTTTGAGCATGTCGGTCTCTGCCAAAGTGCACGGCAGCGCCGACGTGTGGAGCTGTAACTACGGTCAGGGACAGTATATGTCATTTACGGCCCACTGGGTGAACGTGGTGCCGGCACAGCCGCACCAGCAACTTGGACAGGTCACGACGCTTTTGCCTCCACGTTTGCACGTCCTTGGTCCAGCAAACATGTCCGCCTCTACCACCTCTTTTTCCGCCGTGTCCTCAGCCGCCACCCCCGTGCCAGGTCCCATTACCCGACCGGCATATCACATGTGCAGGGCGCAACGGTGTCACGCTGTGCTGCACCTGGTATGCCTTGGCGAACGTAGTCACACAGGGGAGGAACTGCTGAGTGTAATGAACAGAGAAATCGACAGATGGCTGTCTCCGCGCAAACTGAAAATCGGAACCATGTTGACCGACAACGGAAAGAACATGGTGTCTGCTCTGCGTCAAGGAAGGTTGTGCCATGCGCCATGCATGGCTCACGTGTTCAATCTGGTTGTCAAGCGGTTCCTAAAATCCACCATCCCACTGCAAGACATCCTTAAAATGTCACGTAAACTGTGCATGCATTTCAGCCATTCCTACACCGCAAAGAACACCCTCATTGAGCTGCAGCGGCAGAACGGAATTCCACAGCATCGCCTGATCTGCGACGTTGCAACAAGGTGGAATTCAACCCTACACATGTTAGACCGCCTTTACGAGCAGCGAAAGGCCATCACCGATTTCCTGATGTTACAAGCGGATAAAGGTACTCCCCTGTGTAACTTCGATGTCAGCCATTGGCAGCTCATGCGTGACACCTGCCGCTTGCTCAGGCCCTTTGAGGAGGCCACGCTATTCGTGAGTAGGCAGGACTATGGGATGAACGACGTCATTCCTCTGTTGCACGTCCTGGAACAAATGCTGTTAACAATGGCTGGTCAGGGTGCGGTAGACGTGGCGCACAGATCTCAACGCCACATGACCCCTGTGGGGCCAGGACAGGAAGAAGAGGAGGAGGTAGAGGAGGACATTTGTGCTCAGGAATTATTGAGTGAAATGGGTGGTTTTTCCACTCAGCGGACAGGAGTGGAGGAGCAGGAGCATCTGGTAGAGGAGGAGGAGGAGGAGACAGAGGACCCAGACGCACCGTGGCAGTATGCTGTGGAGATGGAGGCAGGGAGTCCCTCGCATTCCTTGGCGCAAATGGCCCATAGCATGCTCGGTTGCTTGCGTAGCGACAGCCGAATAATAACCATCAGACAGAGGGATGACTTTTGGCTGTCCACCTTGTTGGACCCTCGCTATCGTTCCAAAATGGTGGCCTTTTTCACACCTGCTGAGAGGGAGGCCAAAATTACGTACTATAAAAACCACCTATGTAGTCAGTTGGTCTCTGCCTTTGTGCGCCAACGTCCATCCTCAGACACTGTGGGCCCTGTGCGCTCGCGTTCCGCTGCCATGGCAGCAGGGGAGGGGTGGGGTGGTAGGAGCAGTGGCAGCTCCACCAGCAGCGGCTGCCTCAGTCTGCAGTCGATGATGAGTAGCTTTCTTCACCAGCGCAGTGAGGAAACTACTAACCAGCCGCAGCAGCAGCAGCATCAGGTGGACCTGGAGCAGGAGCTCAAACAACAGGCTTGGGCCTACTTGGACAGCACCCTGCCAACCGAGGTAGACAATCCCCTTGACTACTGGGCAACGAAACTTGACCTTTGGCCCCAACTAGCTGAATTTGCCCTTGAAAGGCTGTCATGCCCGGCCAGTAGCGTGGCATCGGAGCGCGTGTTTAGTGCGGCAGGAGGTATTGTAACTCCGCGGAGGACACGACTGTCCACCCAAAGTGTGGAGAGACTCACGTTTGTGAAAATGAATCAGGCGTGGATTAGTCTGGATTTCAAACCACCAGTTCCTGACACAACTGACTAAATCCGCCATGAATCATGCCTCAAACATGTGGCACTTTCAGGTCTCCTCACACACTGCTGGTGTGTTGAATTTTTGGACATAGGGTGCTGGCAGATTACGGGCCTCCTATAGCTGCTGCCAGGCCCCTAATCTGCCATAGGCCCCTATATACCACCTCCTCCTGCTGCTGCCAGGTCCAGAGTCTCTCATGGGTCCCTGTACGGCCTCCCATTGCTGCTGTCTCCATCGCCACACTCTGCTGCCATGTGCCACTTTCAGGTCTCTTCACACTTTAGTTGTGTCTAATTTTTTGACATAGGGTGCAGGCAGATTACGGGCCTCCCATAGCTGCTGCCAGGCCCCTAATCTGCCATGGGCCCCTATATACCGCCTCCTCATGCTGCTGCTAAGTCTAGAGTCTCTCATGGGTCCCTGTACGGCCTCCCATTGCTGCTGTCTCCATCGCCACACTCTGCTGCCATGTGCCACTTTCAGGTCTCTTCACACTGCTGGTGTGTTAAATTTTTTGACATAGGGTGCAGGCAGATTACGGGCCTCACATAGCTGCTGCCAGGCCCTTAATCTGCCATGGGCCCCTATATACCGCCTCCTCATGCTGCTGCTAGGTCCAGAGTCTCTCATGGGTCCCTGTACGGCCTCCCATTGCTGCTGTCTCCATCACCACACTCTGCTGCCATGTGCCACTTTCAGGTCTCTTCACACTGCTGGTGTGTTAAATTTTTTTAAAATAGGGTGCAGGCAGATTACGGGCCTCACATAGCTGCTGCCAGGCCCCTAATCTGCCATGGGCCCCTATATACCACCTCCTCATGCTGCTGACAAGTCTAGAGTCTCTCATGGGTCCCTGTACGGCCTCCCATTGCTGCTGTCTCCATCGCCACACTCTGCTGCCATGTGCCACTTTCAGGTCTCTTCACACTTTAGTTGTGTCTAATTTTTTGACATAGGGTGCAGGCAGATTACGGGCCTCCCATAGCTGCTGCCAGGCCCCTAATCTGCCATGGGCCCCTATATACCGCCTCCTCATGCTGCTGACAAGTCTAGAGTCTCTCATGGGTCCCTGTACGGCCTCCCATTGCTGCTGTCTCCATCGCCACACTCTGCTGCCATGTGCCACTTTCAGGTCTCTTCACACTTTAGTTGTGTCTAATTTTTTGACATAGGGTGCAGGCAGATTACGGGCCTCACATAGCTGCTGCCAGGCCCCTAATCTGCCATGGGCCCCTATATACCGCCTCCTCATGCTGCTGCCAAGTCTACAGTCTCTCATGGGTCCCTGTACGGCCTCCCATTGCTGCTGTCTCCATCGCCACACTCTGCTGCCATGTGCCACTTTCAGGTCTCCTCACACTGCTGGTGTGTTGAATTTTTTGACATAGGGTGCTGGCAGATTACGGGCCTCACATAGCTGCTGCCAGACATGTAATCTGCCATGGGCCCCCGTACCGACTCCTCATGCTGTGACGTTGCAACAAGGTGTAATTCAACCCTACATATGTTAGACCGCCTTTACGAACAGCTAAAGGCCATCACAGATTTCCTGATGTTAAAAGCGGATAAAGGTACTCCCTGTGTAACTTAGATGTCAGCCATTGTCAGCTCATGTGTGACACCTGCGCTTGCTCAGGCCCTTTGAGGAGGCCACGCTATTCGTGAGTCGGCAGGACTATGGGATGAATGAGGTCAAATCGGCCATGGGCCCCCGTACCGCCTGTTCACGCTGATGCTGGTCCCACAGTGTGACCTGGGTCCCTGTACGGCCTCCCATTGCTTCCACTCTGCCATGTGCCACTTTGAGGTCTCCTCACACTACTGCGGTTGTCCATTTTGACATAGGTTGCTGGCAGATTCCAGGACTTCCATAGGTTCCGCCAGGCCCCATATCGGCCATGGGCCCCCGTACCTCTTGGTCACGCTGCTGCTGGTCCCACAGTGTGACCTGGGTCCCTGTACGGCCTCCCATTGCTTACACTCTGCCATGTGCCACTTTGAGGTCTCCTCACACTACTGCGGTTGTCCATTTTGACATAGGTTGCTGGCAGATTAGAGGACTTCCATAGGTTCCGCCAGGCCCCATATCGGCCATGGGCCCCCGTACCTCCTGGTCACGCTGCTGCTGGTCCCACAGTGTGACCTGGGTCCCTGTACGGCCTCCCATTGCTTACACTCTGCCATGTGCCACTTTGAGGTCTCCTCACACTACTGCGGTTGTCCATTTTGACATAGGTTGCTGGCAGATTAGAGGACTTCCATAGGTTCCGCCAGGCCCCATATCGGCCATGGGCCCCCGTACCTCCTGGTCACGCTGCTGCTGGTCCCACAGTGTGACCTGGGTCCCTGTACGGCCTCCCATTGCTTACACTCTGCCATGTGCCACTTTGAGGTCTCCTCACACTACTGCGGTTGTCCATTTTGACATAGGTTGCTGGCAGATTCCAGGACTTCCATAGGTTCCGCCAGGCCCCATATCGGCCATGGGCCCCCGTACCGCCTGGTCACGCTGCTGCTGGGCCCACAGTGTGACCTGGGTCCCTGTACGGCCTCCCATTGCTTACACTCTGCCATGTGCCACTTTGAGGTCTCCTCACACTACTGCGGTTGTCCATTTTGACATAGGTTGCTGGCAGATTCCAGGACTTCCATAGGTTCCGCCAGGCCCCATATCGGCCATGGGCCCCCGTACCGCCTGGTCACGCTGCTGCTGGGCCCACAGTGTGACCTGGGTCCCTGTACGGCCTCCCATTGCTTCCACTCTGCCATGTGCCACTTTGAGGTCTCCTCACACTACTGCGGTTGTCCATTTTGACATAGGTTGCTGGCAGATTCCAGGACTTCCATAGGTTCCGCCAGGCCCCATATCGGCCATGGGCCCCCGTACCGCCTGGTCACGCTGCTGCTGGGCCCACAGTGTGACCTGGGTCCCTGTACGGCCTCCCATTGCTTCCACTCTGCCATGTGCCACTTTGAGGTCTCCTCACACTACTGCGGTTGTCCATTTTGACATAGGTTGCTGGCAGATTCCAGGACTTCCATAGGTTCCGCCAGGCCCCATATCGGCCATGGGCCCCCGTACCTCCTGGTCACGCTGCTGCTGAGCCCACAGTGTGACCTGGGTCCCTGTACGGCCTCCCATTGCTTACACTCTGCCATGTGCCACTTTGAGGTCTCCTTACACTACTGCGGTTGTCCATTTTGACATAGGTTGCTGGCAGATTCCAGGACTTCCATAGGTTCCGCCAGGCCCCATATCGGCCATGGGCCCCCGTACCGCCTGGTCACGCTGCTGCTGAGCCCACAGTGTGACCTGGGTCCCTGTACGGCCTCCCATTGCTGCTGCCAGGAGGCAGCAGGGTCGCAGCTTTGTCAGTGGAGGCAAACGGCCACGGAGTAGAGCAGCAGCTCCACTGCAGCCTACCACCACAGCCAGTAGTGGTGCCGGTGTGCACGGAGGAAGTAGCAGTCAGCCAGTGAGGAGTAGCGGGTGCAAAGTTTCCTACTCGGCGGTGTGGCAATTTTTCGTCAAGCCGCCCGAGGAAGTAAACTTTGCCTAATGTCGACTATGTGGCCAGAAAGTCAAGCGTGGCCAGGGGGCCCATGTTGGGACTACAGCGTTGCGTCAGCATATGCAGCGTCGCCATTCGGTGGCCTGTGAAAAATGTGATAAAGATACGGCGGTTCTGCCTGCCCCAGCCCAGGGTTCCATTTTGTCATAGGGTGCTGGCAGATTAGCGGCCTTCCATAGGTTACGCCAGGCCCCATATCGGCCATGGGCCCCCGTACCTCCTGGTCACGCTGCTGCTGGTCCCACAGTGTGACCTGGGTCCCTGTACGGCCTCCCATTGCTTCCACTCTGCCATGTGCCACTTTGAGGTCTCCTTACACTACTGCGGTTGTCCATTTTGACATAGGTTGCTGGCAGATTCCAGGACTTCCATAGGTTCCGCCAGGCCCCATATCGGCCATGGGCCCCCGTACCTCCTGGTCACGCTGCTGCTGGTCCCACAGTGTGACCTGGGTCCCTGTACGGCCTCCCATTGCTTACACTCTGCCATGTGCCACTTTGAGGTCTCCTCACACTACTGCGGTTGTCCATTTTGACATAGGTTGCTGGCAGATTAGAGGACTTCCATAGGTTCCGCCAGGCCCCATATCGGCCATGGGCCCCCGTACCTCCTGGTCACGCTGCTGCTGAGCCCACAGTGTGACCTGGGTCCCTGTACGGCCTCCCATTGCTTACACTCTGCCATGTGCCACTTTGAGGTCTCCTCACACTACTGCGGTTGTCCATTTTGACATAGGTTGCTGGCAGATTAGAGGACTTCCATAGGTTCCGCCAGGCCCCATATCGGCCATGGGCCCCCGTACCTCCTGGTCACGCTGCTGCTGGTCGCACAGTGTGACCTGGGTCCCTGTACGGCCTCCCATTGCTTACACTCTGCCATGTGCCACTTTGAGGTCTCCTCACACTACTGCGGTTGTCCATTTTGACATAGGTTGCTGGCAGATTCCAGGACTTCCATAGGTTCCGCCAGGCCCCATATCGGCCATGGGCCCCCGTACCTCCTGGTCACGCTGCTGCTGAGCCCACAGTGTGACCTGGGTCCCTGTACGGCCTCCCATTGCTTACACTCTGCCATGTGCCACTTTGAGGTCTCCTTACACTACTGCGGTTGTCCATTTTGACATAGGTTGCTGGCAGATTCCAGGACTTCCATAGGTTCCGCCAGGCCCCATATCGGCCATGGGCCCCCGTACCTCCTGGTCACGCTGCTGCTGGTCCCACAGTGTGACCTGGGTCCCTGTACGGCCTCCCATTGCTTACACTCTGCCATGTGCCACTTTGAGGTCTCCTCACACTACTGCGGTTGTCCATTTTGACATAGGTTGCTGGCAGATTAGAGGACTTCCATAGGTTCCGCCAGGCCCCATATCGGCCATGGGCCCCCGTACCTCCTGGTCACGCTGCTGCTGGTCCCACAGTGTGACCTGGGTCCCTGTACGGCCTCCCATTGCTTACACTCTGCCATGTGCCACTTTGAGGTCTCCTCACACTACTGCGGTTGTCCATTTTGACATAGGTTGCTGGCAGATTCCAGGACTTCCATAGGTTCCGCCAGGCCCCATATCGGCCATGGGCCCCCGTACCGCCTGGTCACGCTGCTGCTGGGCCCACAGTGTGACCTGGGTCCCTGTACGGCCTCCCATTGCTTACACTCTGCCATGTGCCACTTTGAGGTCTCCTCACACTACTGCGGTTGTCCATTTTGACATAGGTTGCTGGCAGATTCCAGGACTTCCATAGGTTCCGCCAGGCCCCATATCGGCCATGGGCCCCCGTACCGCCTGGTCACGCTGCTGCTGGGCCCACAGTGTGACCTGGGTCCTTGTACGGCCTCCCATTGCTTCCACTCTGCCATGTGCCACTTTGAGGTCTCCTCACACTACTGCGGTTGTCCATTTTGACATAGGTTGCTGGCAGATTAGAGGACTTCCATAGGTTCCGCCAGGCCCCATATCGGCCATGGGCCCCCGTACCTCCTGGTCACGCTGCTGCTGAGCCCACAGTGTGACCTGGGTCCCTGTACGGCCTCCCATTGCTTACACTCTGCCATGTGCCACTTTGAGGTCTCCTTACACTACTGCGGTTGTCCATTTTGACATAGGTTGCTGGCAGATTCCAGGACTTCCATAGGTTCCGCCAGGCCCCATATCGGCCATGGGCCCCCGTACCGCCTGGTCACGCTGCTGCTGAGCCCACAGTGTGACCTGGGTCCCTGTACGGCCTCCCATTGCTGCTGCCAGGAGGCAGCAGGGTCGCAGCTTTGTCAGTGGAGGCAAACGGCCACGGAGTAGAGCAGCAGCTCCACTGCAGCCTACCACCACAGCCAGTAGTGGTGCCGGTGTGCACGGAGGAAGTAGCAGTCAGCCAGTGAGGAGTAGCGGGTGCAAAGTTTCCTACTCGGCGGTGTGGCAATTTTTCGTCAAGCCGCCCGAGGAAGTAAACTTTGCCTAATGTCGACTATGTGGCCAGAAAGTCAAGCGTGGCCAGGGGGCCCATGTTGGGACTACAGCATTGCGTCAGCATATGCAGCGTCGCCATTCGGTGGCCTGTGAAAAATGTGATAAAGATACGGCGGTTCTGCCTGCCCCAGCCCAGGGTTCCATTTTGTCATAGGGTGCTGGCAGATTAGCGGCCTTCCATAGGTTACGCCAGGCCCCATATCGGCCATGGGCCCCCGTACCTCCTGGTCACGCTGCTGCTGGTCCCACAGTGTGACCTGGGTCCCTGTACGGCCTCCCATTGCTTCCACTCTGCCATGTGCCACTTTGAGGTCTCCTTACACTCCTGCGGTTGTCCATTTTGTCATAGGTTGCTGGCAGATTCCAGGACTTCCATAGGTTCCGCCAGGCCCCATATCGGCCATGGGCCCCCGTACCTCCTGGTCACGCTGCTGCTGGTCCCACAGTGTGACCTGGGTCCCTGTACGGCCTCCCATTGCTTACACTCTGCCATGTGCCACTTTGAGGTCTCCTCACACTACTGCGGTTGTCCATTTTGACATAGGTTACTGGCAGATTAGAGGACTTCCATAGGTTCCGCCAGGCCCCATATCGGCCATGGGCCCCCGTACCTCCTGGTCACGCTGCTGCTGAGCCCACAGTGTGACCTGGGTCCCTGTACGGCCTCCCATTGCTTACACTCTGCCATGTGCCACTTTGAGGTCTCCTCACACTACTGCGGTTGTCCATTTTGACATAGGTTGCTGGCAGATTAGAGGACTTCCATAGGTTCCGCCAGGCCCCATATCGGCCATGGGCCCCCGTACCTCCTGGTCACGCTGCTGCTGGTCCCACAGTGTGACCTGGGTCCCTGTACGGCCTCCCATTGCTTACACTCTGCCATGTGCCACTTTGAGGTCTCCTCACACTACTGCGGTTGTCCATTTTGACATAGGTTGCTGGCAGATTCCAGGACTTCCATAGGTTCCGCCAGGCCCCATATCGGCCATGGGCCCCCGTACCGCCTGGTCACGCTGCTGCTGGGCCCACAGTGTGACCTGGGTCCCTGTACGGCCTCCCATTGCTTACACTCTGCCATGTGCCACTTTGAGGTCTCCTCACACTACTGCGGTTGTCCATTTTGACATAGGTTGCTGGCAGATTCCAGGACTTCCATAGGTTCCGCCAGGCCCCATATCGGCCATGGGCCCCCGTACCGCCTGGTCACGCTGCTGCTGGGCCCACAGTGTGACCTGGGTCCCTGTACGGCCTCCCATTGCTTCCACTCTGCCATGTGCCACTTTGAGGTCTCCTCACACTACTGCGGTTGTCCATTTTGACATAGGTTGCTGGCAGATTAGAGGACTTCCATAGGTTCCGCCAGGCCCCATATCGGCCATGGGCCCCCGTACCTCCTGGTCACGCTGCTGCTGAGCCCACAGTGTGACCTGGGTCCCTGTACGGCCTCCCATTGCTTACACTCTGCCATGTGCCACTTTGAGGTCTCCTTACACTACTGCGGTTGTCCATTTTGACATAGGTTGCTGGCAGATTCCAGGACTTCCATAGGTTCCGCCAGGCCCCATATCGGCCATGGGCCCCCGTACCGCCTGGTCACGCTGCTGCTGAGCCCACAGTGTGACCTGGGTCCCTGTACGGCCTCCCATTGCTGCTGCCAGGAGGCAGCAGGGTCGCAGCTTTGTCAGTGGAGGCAAACGGCCACGGAGTAGAGCAGCAGCTCCACTGCAGCCTACCACCACAGCCAGTAGTGGTGCCGGTGTGCACGGAGGAAGTAGCAGTCAGCCAGTGAGGAGTAGCGGGTGCAAAGTTTCCTACTCGGCGGTGTGGCAATTTTTCGTCAAGCCGCCCGAGGAAGTAAACTTTGCCTAATGTCGACTATGTGGCCAGAAAGTCAAGCGTGGCCAGGGGGCCCATGTTGGGACTACAGCGTTGCGTCAGCATATGCAGCGTCGCCATTCGGTGGCCTGTGAAAAATGTGATAAAGATACGGCGGTTCTGCCTGCCCCAGCCCAGGGTTCCATTTTGTCATAGGGTGCTGGCAGATTAGCGGCCTTCCATAGGTTACGCCAGGCCCCATATCGGCCATGGGCCCCCGTACCTCCTGGTCACGCTGCTGCTTGTCCCACAGTGTGACCTGGGTCCCTGTACGGCCTCCCATTGCTTCCACTCTGCCATGTGCCACTTTGAGGTCTCCTTACACTCCTGCGGTTGTCCATTTTGTCATAGGTTGCTGGCAGATTCCAGGACTTCCATAGGTTCCGCCAGGCCCCATATCGGCCATGGGCCCCCGTACCTCCTGGTCACGCTGCTGCTGAGCCCACAGTGTGACCTGGGTCCCTGTACGGCCTCCCATTGCTTACACTCTGCCATGTGCCACTTTGAGGTCTCCTTACACTACTGCGGTTGTCCATTTTGACATAGGTTGCTGGCAGATTCCAGGACTTCCATAGGTTCCGCCAGGCCCCATATCGGCCATGGGCCCCCGTACCTCCTGGTCACGCTGCTGCTGGTCCCACAGTGTGACCTGGGTCCCTGTACGGCCTCCCATTGCTTACACTCTGCCATGTGCCACTTTGAGGTCTCCTCACACTACTGCGGTTGTCCATTTTGACATAGGTTGCTGGCAGATTAGAGGACTTCCATAGGTTCCGCCAGGCCCCATATCGGCCATGGGCCCCCGTACCTCCTGGTCACGCTGCTGCTGAGCCCACAGTGTGACCTGGGTCCCTGTACGGCCTCCCATTGCTTACACTCTGCCATGTGCCACTTTGAGGTCTCCTTACACTACTGCGGTTGTCCATTTTGACATAGGTTGCTGGCAGATTCCAGGACTTCCATAGGTTCCGCCAGGCCCCATATCGGCCATGGGCCCCCGTACCGCCTGGTCACGCTGCTGCTGGGCCCACAGTGTGACCTGGGTCCCTGTACGGCCTCCCATTGCTTCCACTCTGCCATGTGCCACTTTGAGGTCTCCTCACACTACTGCGGTTGTCCATTTTGACATAGGTTGCTGGCAGATTCCAGGACTTCCATAGGTTCCGCCAGGCCCCATATCGGCCATGGGCCCCCGTACCTCCTGGTCACGCTGCTGCTGAGCCCACAGTGTGACCTGGGTCCCTGTACGGCCTCCCATTGCTTACACTCTGCCATGTGCCACTTTGAGGTCTCCTTACACTACTGCGGTTGTCCATTTTGACATAGGTTGCTGGCAGATTCCAGGACTTCCATAGGTTCCGCCAGGCCCCATATCGGCCATGGGCCCCCGTACCTCCTGGTCACGCTGCTGCTGAGCCCACAGTGTGACCTGGGTCCCTGTACGGCCTCCCATTGCTTACACTCTGCCATGTGCCACTTTGAAATCTCCTCACACTCCTGCGGTTGTCCATTTTGTCATAGGTTGCTGGCAGATTACAGGCCTTCCATTGGTGCCGCCAGGCCCCATATCGGCCATGGGCCCCCGTACCGCCTGGTCACGCTGCTGCTGGTCCCACAGTGTGACCTGGGTCCCTGTACGGCCTCCCATTGCTTCCACTCTGCCATGTGCCACTTTGAGGTCTCCTCACACTACTGCGGTTGTCCATTTTGACATAGGTTGCTGGCAGATTCCAGGACTTCCATAGGTTCCGCCAGGCCCCATATCGGCCATGGGCCCCCGTACCGCCTGGTCACGCTGCTGCTGGGCCCACAGTGTGACCTGGGTCCCTGTACGGCCTCCCATTGCTTACACTCTGCCATGTGCCACTTTGAAATCTCTTCACACTCCTGCGGTTGTCCATTTTGTCATAGGTTGCTGGCAGATTAGCGGCCTCCCATAGGTGCCGCCAGGCCCCATATCGGCCATGGGCCCCCGTACCTCCTGGTCACGCTGCTGCTGAGCCCACAGTGTGACCTGGGTCCCTGTACGTCCTCCCATTGCTTCCACTCTGCCATGTGCCACTTTGAAATCTCCTCACACTCCTGCGGTTGTACATTTTGTCATAGGTTGCTGGCAGATTACAGGCCTTCCATAGGTGCCACCAAGCCCCATATCGGCCATGGGCCCCCGTACCGCCTGGTCACGCTGCTGCTGGGCCCACAGTGTGACCTGGGTCCCTGTACCGCCTCCCATTGCTCCCACTCTGCCATGTGCCACTTTCAGGTCTCCTCACGCTCCTGCTGGTTTCCATTTTGTCATAGGTTGCTGTATGGCCTCCCATTGCTGCTGCCTCCACCGCCACACTGTGGCTCCAAACACTGGTTTTGGCCCCGTGACTGGCCAAAGGAGTGAAGTGTGCAGTGATTCTAAGATCGACGGCACTCATCTGCATGTCATACTGACAGACAGTATTATTTCTCTTCCCCAGCAGACTCCAAGGGCATTTAAATTAAAGGTACAGTGTTCTGCACTAATATTAAGTCTCTCTGAAGCCTAGAAACACCCTTTTTTAAGTTAAATTCACAGCGAATTTATTCGACTCGAAACGAATATTGTCCACGAATTCGCCGAATCAGTCGAGTCGAATTTTTCATTTCTTCGCTCATCTCTAATTCTGTCATTTCCGTCATCCCTTTATAATTCTGTCATTTCCGTCATCCCTTTATAATTCTGTCATCTCCGTGATCCCTTTATAATTCTGTCATTTCCATCATCCCTTTATAATTCTATCATTTCCGTGATCCCTTTATAATTCTGTCATTTCCGTGAACCCTTTATAATTCTGTCATTTCCGTGTACCCTTTATAATTCTGTCATTTCCATGTACCCTTTATAATTCTGTCATTTCCGTCATCCCTTTATAATTCTGTCATTTCCGTCATCCCTTTATAATTCTGTCATTTCCGTCATCCCTTCATAATTCTGTCATCTCCGTGATCCCTTTATAATTCTGTCATTTCTGTGATCCCTTTATAATTCTGTCATTTCCGTGATCCCTTTATAATTCTGTCATTTCTGTGATCCCTTTATAATTCTGTCATTTCCGTCATCCCTTTATAATTCTGTCGTTTCCGTGAACCCTTTATAATTCTGTCATCTCCGTGATCCCTTTATAATTCTGTCATTTCTGTGATCCCTTTATAATTCTGTCATTTCTGTGATCCCTTTATAATTCTGTCATTTCCGTGATCCCTTTATAATTCTGTCATTTCCATCATCCCTTTATAATTCTGTCATTTCCGTCATCCCTTTATAATTCTGTCATCTCCGTGATCCCTTTATAATTCTGTCATTTCCGTCATCCCTTTATAATTCTGTCATTTCCGTGATCCCTTTATAATTCTGTCATTTCCGTCATCCCTTTATAATTCTGTCATTTCCGTCATCCCTTTATAATTCTGTCATTTCCGTGATCCCTTTATAATTCTGTGATTTCCATGATCCCTTTATAATTCTGTCATTTCCGTGATCCCTTTATAATTCTGTCATTTCCGTCATCCCTTTATAATTCTGTCATTTCCGTCATCCCTTTATAATTCTGTCATTTCCGTCATCCCTTTATAATTCTGTCATTTCTGTCATCCCTTTATAATTCTGTCATTTCTGTGATCCCTTTATAATTCTGTCATTTCTGTGATCCCTTTATAATTCTGTCATTTCCATCATCCCTTTATAATTCTGTCATTTCCGTCATCCCTTTATAATTCTGTCATTTCTGTCATCCCTTTATAATTCTGTCATTTCTGTGATCCCTTTATAATTCTGTCATTTCTGTGATCCCTTTATAATTCTGTCATTTCCATCATCCCTTTATAATTCTGTCATTTCCGTCATCCCTTTATAATTCTGTCATTTCCGTCATCCCTTTATAATTCTGTCATTTCTGTCATCCCTTTATAATTCTGTCATTTCCGTCATCCCTTTATAATTCTGTCATTTCCGTCATCCCTTTATAATTCTGTCGTTTCCGTGAACCCTTTATAATTCTGTCATCTCCGTGATCCCTTTATAATTCTGTCATTTCTGTGATCCCTTTATAATTCTGTCATTTCTGTGATCCCTTTATAATTCTGTCATTTCCGTGATCCCTTTATAATTCTGTCATTTCCATCATCCCTTTATAATTCTGTCATTTCCGTCATCCCTTTATAATTCTGTCATCTCCGTGATCCCTTTATAATTCTGTCATTTCCGTCATCCCTTTATAATTCTGTCATTTCCGTCATCCCTTTATAATTCTGTCATTTCCGTCATCCCTTTATAATTCTGTCAATTCCGTCATCCCTTTATAATTCTGTCATTTCCGTCATCCCTTTATAATTCTGTCATTTCCGTCATCCCTTTATAATTCTGTCATTTCCGTCATCCCTTTATAATTCTGTCATTTCCGTGATCCCTTTATAATTCTGTCATTTCCGTCATCCCTTTATAATTCTGTCATTTCCGTCATCCCTTTATAATTCTGTCATTTCTGTCATCCCTTTATAATTCTGTCATTTCCGTCATCCCTTTATAATTCTGTCATCTCCGTGATCCCTTTATAATTCTGTCATTTCCGTCATCCCTTTATAATTCTGTCATTTCCGTGATCCCTTTATAATTCTGTCATTTCCGTCATCCCTTTATAATTCTGTCATTTCCGTCATCCCTTTATAATTCTGTCATTTCCGTGATCCCTTTATAATTCTGTCATTTCCATGATCCCTTTATAATTCTGTCATTTCCGTCATCCCTTTATAATTCTGTCATTTCCGTCATCCCTTTATAATTCTGTCATTTCCGTCATCCCTTTATAATTCTGTCATTTCCGTCATCCCTTTATAATTCTGTCATTTCTGTCATCCCTTTATAATTCTGTCATTTCTGTGATCCCTTTATAATTCTGTCATTTCTGTGATCCCTTTATAATTCTGTCATTTCCATCATCCCTTTATAATTCTGTCATCTCCGTGATCCCTTTATAATTCTGTCATTTCCGTCATCCCTTTATAATTCTGTCATTTCCGTCATCCCTTTATAATTCTGTCATTTCCGTCATCCCTTTATAATTCTGTCATTTCCGTCATCCCTTTATAATTCTGTCATTTCCGTGATCCCTTTATAATTCTGTCATTTCCGTCATCCCTTTATAATTCTGTCATTTCCGTCATCCCTTTATAATTCTGTCATTTCTGTCATCCCTTTATAATTCTGTCATTTCCGTGATCCCTTTATAATTCTGTCCTTTCCGTGATCCCTTTATAATTCTGTCATTTCTGTGATCCCTTTATAATTCTGTCCTTTCCGTGATCCCTTTATAATTCTGTCCTTTCAGTGATCCCTTTATAATTCTGTCATTTCCGTGATCCCTTTATAATTCTGTCCTTTCCGTGAACCCTTTATAATTCTGTCATTTCTGTGATCCCTTTATAATTCTGTCATTTCCATGATTCCTTTATAATTCTGTCATTTCCGTGATCCCTTTATAATTCTGTCATTTCCGTCATCCCTTTATAATTCTGTCATTTCCGTGATCCCTTTATAATTCTGTCATTTCCGTGATCCCTTTATAATTCTGTCATTTCCGTGATCCCTTTATAATTCTGTCATTTCCGTCATCCCTTTATAATTCTGTCATTTCCGTCATCCCTTTATAATTCTGTCATTTCCGTCATCCCTTTATAATTCTGTCATTTCTGTCATCCCTTTAAAATTCTGTCATTTCCGTGATCCCTTTATAATTCTGTCATTTCCGTCATCCCTTTATAATTCTGTCATTTCCGTCATCCCTTTATAATTCTGTCATTTCTGTCATCCCTTTATAATTCTGTCATTTCCGTGATCCCTTTATAATTCTGTCATCTCCGTGATCCCTTTATAATTCTGTCATTTCCGTGATCCCTTTATAATTCTGTCATCTCCGTGATCCCTTTATAATTCTGTCATTTCCGTGAACCCTTTATAATTCTGTCATTTCCGTGATCCCTTTATAATTCTGTCATTTCCGTGATCCCTTTATAATTCTGTCATTTCCGTGATCCCTTTATAATTCTGTCATTTCCGTGATCCCTTTATAATTCTGTCCTTTCCGTGATCCCTTTATAATTCTGTCATTTCTGTGATCCCTTTATAATTCTGTCATTTCCAGGAACCCTTTATAATTCTGTCATTTCCGTGATCCCTTTATAATTCTGTCATTTCCGTGATCCCTTTATAATTCTGTCATTTCCGTCATCCCTTTATAATTCTGTCATTTCCGTCATCCCTTTATAATTCTGTCATTTCCGTGATCCCTTTATAATTCTGTCCTTTCCGTGAACCCTTTATAATTCTGTCATTTCTGTGATCCCTTTATAATTCTGTCATTTCCATGATTCCTTTATAATTCTGTCATTTCCGTGATCCCTTTATAATTCTGTCATTTCCGTCATCCCTTTATAATTCTGTCATTTCCGTCATCCCTTTATAATTCTGTCATTTCCGTGATCCCTTTATAATTCTGTCATTTCCGTCATCCCTTTATAATTCTGTCATTTCCGTCATCCCTTTATAATTCTGTCATTTCCGTCATCCCTTTATAATTCTGTCATTTCCGTCATCCCTTTATAATTCAGTCATTTCCGTGATCCCTTTATAATTCTGTCATTTCCGTGATCCCTTTATAATTCTGTAATTTCCGTGATCCCTTTATAATTCTGTCATTTCCGTGATCCCTTTATAATTCTGTCATTTCCGTGATCCCTTTATAATTCTGTAATTTCCGTGATCCCTTTATAATTCTGTCATTTCCGTGATCCCTTTATAATTCTGTAATTTCCGTGTTCCCTTTATAATTCTGTCATTTCCGTGATCCCTTTATAATTCTGTCATTTCCGTGAACCCTTTATAATTCTGTCATTTCCGTGATCCCTTTATAATTCTGTGATTTCCGTGATCCCTTTATAATTCTGTCATTTCCGTGATCCCTTTATAATTCTGTCATTTCCGTGATCCCTTTATAATTCTGTCATTTCCCTGAACCCTTTATAATTCTGTCATTTCCGTCATCCCTTTATAATGCTGTCATCTCCGTGATCCCTTTATAATTCTGTCATTTCCGTCATCCCTTTATAATTCTGTCATTTCCATGATCCCTTTATAATTCTGTCATTTCCGTCATCCCTTTATAATTCTGTCATTTCCGTCATCCCTTTATAATTCTGTCATTTCCGTCATCCCTTTATAATTCTGTCATTTCCGTCATCCCTTTATAATTCTATCATTTCCGTCATCCCTTTATAATTCTGTCATTTCCGTGAACCCTTTATAATTCTGTCATTTCCGTCATCCCTTTATAATTCTATCATTTACGTCATCCCTTTATAATTCTGTCATTTCCAGGAACCCTTTATAATTCTGTCATTTCCGTGATCCCTTTATAATTCTGTCATTTCCGTCATCCCTTTATAATTCTATCATTTCCGTCATCCCTTTATAATTCTGTCATTTCCAGGAACCCTTTATAATTCTGTCATCTCCGTGAACCCTTTATAATTCTGTCATCTCCGTTATCCCTTTATAATTCTGTCATCTCCGTGAACCCTTTATAATTCTGTCATCTCCGTGATCCCTTTATAATTCTGTCATTTCCGTGATCCCTTTATAATTCTGTCATTTCCGTCATCCCTTTATAATTCTGTCATTTCCGTGATCCCTTTATAATTCTGTCATTTCCGTGATCCCTTTATAATTCTGTCATTTCCGTGAACCCTTTATAATTCTGTCATTTCCGTGAACCCTTTATAATTCTGTCATTTCCGTGATCCCTTTATAATTCTGTCATTTCCGTGATCCCTTTAAAATTCTGTCATTTCCGTGATCCCTTTATAATTCTGTCATTTCCATCATCCCTTTATTATTCTGTCATTTCCAGGAACCCTTTATAATTCTGTCATTTCCGTGATCCCTTTATAATTCTGTTATTTCCGTCATCCCTTTATAATTCTGTCATTTCCGTGATCCCTTTATAATTCTGTCATTTCCGTGATCCCTTTATAATTCTGTCATTTCCCTGAACCCTTTATAATTCTGTCATTTCCGTCATCCCTTTATAATTCTGTCATCTCCGTGATCCCTTTATAATTCTGTCATTTCCGTCATCCCTTTATAATTCTGTCATTTCCATGATCCCTTTATAATTCTGTCATTTCCGTCATCCCTTTATAATTCTGTCATTTCCGTCATCCCTTTATAATTCTGTCATTTCCGTCATCCCTTTATAATTCTGTCATTTCCGTCATCCCTTTATAATTCTATCATTTCCGTCATCCCTTTATAATTCTGTCATTTCCGTGAACCCTTTATAATTCTGTCATTTCCGTCATCCCTTTATAATTCTATCATTTACGTCATCCCTTTATAATTCTGTCATTTCCAGGAACCCTTTATAATTCTGTCATTTCCGTGATCCCTTTATAATTCTGTCATTTCCGTCATCCCTTTATAATTCTATCATTTCCGTCATCCCTTTATAATTCTGTCATTTCCAGGAACCCTTTATAATTCTGTCATCTCCGTGAACCCTTTATAATTCTGTCATCTCCGTGATCCCTTTATAATTCTGTCATTTCCGTGATCCCTTTATAATTCTGTCATTTCCGTCATCCCTTTATAATTCTGTCATTTCCGTCATCCCTTTATAATTCTGTCATCTCCGCGGACCCTTTATAATTCTGTCATTTCCGTGATCCCTTTATAATTCTGTCATTTCCGTGATCCCTTTATAATTCTGTCATTTCCGTGATCCCTTTATAATTCTGCCATTTCCGTGATCCCTTTATAATTCTGTCATTTCCGTGATCCCTTTATAATTCTGTCATTTCCGTGATCCCTTTATAATTCTGTCATTTCCGTGATCCCTTTATAATTCTGCCATTTCCCTGAACCCTTTATAATTCTGTCATTTCCGTCATCCCTTTATAATTCTGTCATTTCCGTCATCCCTTTATAATTCTGTCATCTCCGTGATCCCTTTATAATTCTGTCATTTCCGTCATCCCTTTATAATTCTGTCATTTCCGTCATCCCTTTATAATTCTGTCATTTCCGTCATCCCTTTATAATTCTGTCATTTCTGTGATCCCTTTATAATTCTGTCATTTCTGTGATCCCTTTATAATTCTGTCATTTCCGTCATCCCTTTATAATTCTGTCATTTCCGTCATCCCTTTATAATTCTGTCATTTCCGTCATCCCTTTATAATTCTGTCATTTCCGTGATCCCTTTATAATTCTGTCATCTCCGTGATCCCTTTACAATTCTGTCATTTCCGTCATCCCTTTATAATTCTGTCATTTCCGTCATCCCTTTATAATTCTGTCATTTCCGTCATCCCTTTATAATTCTGTCATTTCTGTGATCCCTTTATAATTCTGTCATTTCCGTCATCCCTTTATAATTCTGTCATTTCCGTGATCCCTTTATAATTCTGTCATTTCCATCATCCCTTTATAATTCTGTCGTTTCCGTGAACCCTTTATAATTCTGTCATTTCCGTGATCCCTTTATAATTCTGTCATTTCCGTGATCCCTTTATAATTCTGTCATTTCTGTGATCCCTTTATAATTCTGTCATTTCTGTGATCCCTTTATAATTCTGTAATTTCCGTGATCCCTTTATAATTCTGTCATTTCCGTCATCCCTTTATAATTCTGTCATTTCCGTCATCCCTTTATAATTCTGTCATTTCCGTCATCCCTTTATAATTCTGTCATCTCCGTGATCCCTTTATAATTCTGTCATTTCCATCATCCCTTTATAATTCTATCATTTCCGTGATCCCTTTATAATTCTGTCATTTCCGTGAACCCTGTATAATTCTGTCATTTCCGTGTACCCTTTATAATTCTGTCATTTCCGTCATCCCTTTATAATTCTGTCATTTCCGTCATCCCTTTATAATTCTGTCATTTCCGTCATCCCTTTATAATTCTGTCATCTCCGTGATCCCTTTATAATTCTGTCATTTCTGTGATCCCTTTATAATTCTGTCATTTCTGTGATCCCTTTATAATTCTGTCATTTCCGTGATCCCTTTATAATTCTGTCATTTCCATGATCCCTTTATAATTCTGTCATTTCCGTCATCCCTTTATAATTCTGTCATTTCCGTCATCCCTTTATAATTCTGTCATTTCTGTCATCCCTTTATAATTCTGTCATTTCTGTGATCCCTTTATAATTCTGTCATTTCTGTGATCCCTTTATAATTCTGTCATTTCCATCATCCCTTTATAATTCTGTCATCTCCGTGATCCCTTTATAATTCTGTCATTTCCGTCATCCCTTTATAATTCTGTCATTTCCGTGATCCCTTTATAATTCTGTCATTTCCGTCATCCCTTTATAATTCTGTCATTTCCGTCATCCCTTTATAATTCTGTCATTTCCGTGATCCCTTTATAATTCTGTCATTTCCGTCATCCCTTTATAATTCTGTCATTTCCGTGATCCCTTTATAATTCTGTCATTTCTGTGATCCCTTTATAATTCTGTCCTTTCCGTGATCCCTTTATAATTCTGTCCTTTCCGTGATCCCTTTATAATTCTGTCATTTCCGTGATCCCTTTATAATTCTGTCCTTTCCGTGAACCCTTTATAATTCTGTCATTTCTGTGATCCCTTTATAATTCTGTCATTTCCGTGATTCCTTTATAATTCTGTCATTTCCGTGATCCCTTTATAATTCTGTCATTTCCGTCATCCCTTTATAATTCTGTCATTTCCGTCATCCCTTTATAATTCTGTCATTTCCGTGATCCCTTTATAATTCTGTCATTTCCGTCATCCCTTTATAATTCTGTCATTTCCGTCATCCCTTTATAATTCTGTCATTTCCGTCATCCCTTTATAATTCTGTCATTTCTGTCATCCCTTTATAATTCTGTCATTTCCGTGATCCCTTTATAATTCTGTCATTTCCGTCATCCCTTTATAATTCTGTCATTTCCGTCATCCCTTTATAATTCTGTCATTTCTGTCATCCCTTTATAATTCTGTCATTTCCGTCATCCCTTTATAATTCTGTCATTTCCGTCATCCCTTTATAATTCTGTCGTTTCCGTGAACCCTTTATAATTCTGTCATCTCCGTGATCCCTTTATAATTCTGTCATTTCTGTGATCCCTTTATAATTCTGTCATTTCTGTGATCCCTTTATAATTCTGTCATTTCCGTGATCCCTTTATAATTCTGTCATTTCCATCATCCCTTTATAATTCTGTCATTTCCGTCATCCCTTTATAATTCTGTCATCTCCGTGATCCCTTTATAATTCTGTCATTTCCGTCATCCCTTTATAATTCTGTCATTTCCGTGATCCCTTTATAATTCTGTCATTTCCGTCATCCCTTTATAATTCTGTCATTTCCGTCATCCCTTTATAATTCTGTCATTTCCGTGATCCCTTTATAATTCTGTCATTTCCGTCATCCCTTTATAATTCTGTCATTTCCGTCATCCCTTTATAATTCTGTCATTTCCGTCATCCCTTTATAATTCTGTCATTTCCGTCATCCCTTTATAATTCTGTCATTTCTGTGATCCCTTTATAATTCTGTCATTTCCGTGATCCCTTTATAATTCTGTCATTTCCGTGATCCCTTTATAATTCTGTCATTTCCATCATCCCTTTATAATTCTGTCATTTCCGTCATCCCTTTATAATTCTGTCATCTCCGTGATCCCTTTATAATTCTGTCATTTCCGTCATCCCTTTATAATTCTGTCATTTCCGTGATCCCTTTATAATTCTGTCATTTCCGTCATCCCTTTATAATTCTGTCATTTCCGTCATCCCTTTATAATTCTGTCATTTCCGTCATCCCTTTATAATTCTGTCATTTCCGTCATCCCTTTATAATTCTGTCATTTCCGTCATCCCTTTATAATTCTGTCATTTCCGTCATCCCTTTATAATTCTGTCATTTCCGTCATCCCTTTATAATTCTGTCATCTCCGTGATCCCTTTATAATTCTGTCATTTCCGTCATCCCTTTATAATTCTGTCATCTCCGTGATCCCTTTATAATTCTGTCATTTCCGTCATCCCTTTATAATTCTGTCATTTCCGTGATCCCTTTATAATTCTGTCATTTCCGTCATCCCTTTATAATTCTGTCATTTCCGTGATCCCTTTATAATTCTGTCATTTCCGTCATCCCTTTATAATTCTGTCATTTCCGTCATCCCTTTATAATTCTGTCATTTCCGTCATCCCTTTATAATTCTGTCATCTCCGTGATCCCTTTATAATTCTGTCATCTCCGTGATCCCTTTATAATTCTGTCATTTCCGTCATCCCTTTATAATTCTGTCATTTCCGTCATCCCTTTATAATTCTGTCATTTCCGTCATCCCTTTATAATTCTGTCATTTCCGTCATCCCTTTATAATTCTGTCATTTCCGTCATCCCTTTATAATTCTGTCATTTCCGTCATCCCTTTATAATTCTGTCATTTCCGTCATCCCTTTATAATTCTGTCATCTCCGTGATCCCTTTATAATTCTGTCATTTCCGTCATCCCTTTATAATTCTGTCATCTCCGTGATCCCTTTATAATTCTGTCATTTCCGTCATCCCTTTATAATTCTGTCATTTCCGTGATCCCTTTATAATTCTGTCATTTCCGTGAACCCTTTATAATTCTGTCATTTCCGTGATCCCTTTATAATTCTGTGATTTCCGTGATCCCTTTATAATTCTGTCATTTCCGTGATCCCTTTATAATTCTGTCATTTCCGTGATCCCTTTATAATTCTGTCATTTCCCTGAACCCTTTATAATTCTGTCATTTCCGTCATCCCTTTATAATGCTGTCATCTCCGTGATCCCTTTATAATTCTGTCATTTCCGTCATCCCTTTATAATTCTGTCATTTCCATGATCCCTTTATAATTCTGTCATTTCCGTCATCCCTTTATAATTCTGTCATTTCCGTCATCCCTTTATAATTCTGTCATTTCCGTCATCCCTTTATAATTCTGTCATTTCCGTCATCCCTTTATAATTCTATCATTTCCGTCATCCCTTTATAATTCTGTCATTTCCGTGAACCCTTTATAATTCTGTCATTTCCGTCATCCCTTTATAATTCTATCATTTACGTCATCCCTTTATAATTCTGTCATTTCCAGGAACCCTTTATAATTCTGTCATTTCCGTGATCCCTTTATAATTCTGTCATTTCCGTCATCCCTTTATAATTCTATCATTTCCGTCATCCCTTTATAATTCTGTCATTTCCAGGAACCCTTTATAATTCTGTCATCTCCGTGAACCCTTTATAATTCTGTCATCTCCGTTATCCCTTTATAATTCTGTCATCTCCGTGAACCCTTTATAATTCTGTCATCTCCGTGATCCCTTTATAATTCTGTCATTTCCGTGATCCCTTTATAATTCTGTCATTTCCGTCATCCCTTTATAATTCTGTCATTTCCGTGATCCCTTTATAATTCTGTCATTTCCGTGATCCCTTTATAATTCTGTCATTTCCGTGAACCCTTTATAATTCTGTCATTTCCGTGAACCCTTTATAATTCTGTCATTTCCGTGATCCCTTTATAATTCTGTCATTTCCGTGATCCCTTTAAAATTCTGTCATTTCCGTGATCCCTTTATAATTCTGTCATTTCCATCATCCCTTTATTATTCTGTCATTTCCAGGAACCCTTTATAATTCTGTCATTTCCGTGATCCCTTTATAATTCTGTTATTTCCGTCATCCCTTTATAATTCTGTCATTTCCGTGATCCCTTTATAATTCTGTCATTTCCGTGATCCCTTTATAATTCTGTCATTTCCCTGAACCCTTTATAATTCTGTCATTTCCGTCATCCCTTTATAATTCTGTCATCTCCGTGATCCCTTTATAATTCTGTCATTTCCGTCATCCCTTTATAATTCTGTCATTTCCATGATCCCTTTATAATTCTGTCATTTCCGTCATCCCTTTATAATTCTGTCATTTCCGTCATCCCTTTATAATTCTGTCATTTCCGTCATCCCTTTATAATTCTGTCATTTCCGTCATCCCTTTATAATTCTATCATTTCCGTCATCCCTTTATAATTCTGTCATTTCCGTGAACCCTTTATAATTCTGTCATTTCCGTCATCCCTTTATAATTCTATCATTTACGTCATCCCTTTATAATTCTGTCATTTCCAGGAACCCTTTATAATTCTGTCATTTCCGTGATCCCTTTATAATTCTGTCATTTCCGTCATCCCTTTATAATTCTATCATTTCCGTCATCCCTTTATAATTCTGTCATTTCCAGGAACCCTTTATAATTCTGTCATCTCCGTGAACCCTTTATAATTCTGTCATCTCCGTGATCCCTTTATAATTCTGTCATTTCCGTGATCCCTTTATAATTCTGTCATTTCCGTCATCCCTTTATAATTCTGTCATTTCCGTCATCCCTTTATAATTCTGTCATCTCCGCGGACCCTTTATAATTCTGTCATTTCCGTGATCCCTTTATAATTCTGTCATTTCCGTGATCCCTTTATAATTCTGTCATTTCCGTGATCCCTTTATAATTCTGCCATTTCCGTGATCCCTTTATAATTCTGTCATTTCCGTGATCCCTTTATAATTCTGTCATTTCCGTGATCCCTTTATAATTCTGTCATTTCCGTGATCCCTTTATAATTCTGCCATTTCCCTGAACCCTTTATAATTCTGTCATTTCCGTCATCCCTTTATAATTCTGTCATTTCCGTCATCCCTTTATAATTCTGTCATCTCCGTGATCCCTTTATAATTCTGTCATTTCCGTCATCCCTTTATAATTCTGTCATTTCCGTCATCCCTTTATAATTCTGTCATTTCCGTCATCCCTTTATAATTCTGTCATTTCTGTGATCCCTTTATAATTCTGTCATTTCTGTGATCCCTTTATAATTCTGTCATTTCCGTCATCCCTTTATAATTCTGTCATTTCCGTCATCCCTTTATAATTCTGTCATTTCCGTCATCCCTTTATAATTCTGTCATTTCCGTGATCCCTTTATAATTCTGTCATCTCCGTGATCCCTTTACAATTCTGTCATTTCCGTCATCCCTTTATAATTCTGTCATTTCCGTCATCCCTTTATAATTCTGTCATTTCCGTCATCCCTTTATAATTCTGTCATTTCTGTGATCCCTTTATAATTCTGTCATTTCCGTCATCCCTTTATAATTCTGTCATTTCCGTGATCCCTTTATAATTCTGTCATTTCCATCATCCCTTTATAATTCTGTCGTTTCCGTGAACCCTTTATAATTCTGTCATTTCCGTGATCCCTTTATAATTCTGTCATTTCCGTGATCCCTTTATAATTCTGTCATTTCTGTGATCCCTTTATAATTCTGTCATTTCTGTGATCCCTTTATAATTCTGTAATTTCCGTGATCCCTTTATAATTCTGTCATTTCCGTCATCCCTTTATAATTCTGTCATTTCCGTCATCCCTTTATAATTCTGTCATTTCCGTCATCCCTTTATAATTCTGTCATCTCCGTGATCCCTTTATAATTCTGTCATTTCCATCATCCCTTTATAATTCTATCATTTCCGTGATCCCTTTATAATTCTGTCATTTCCGTGAACCCTGTATAATTCTGTCATTTCCGTGTACCCTTTATAATTCTGTCATTTCCGTCATCCCTTTATAATTCTGTCATTTCCGTCATCCCTTTATAATTCTGTCATTTCCGTCATCCCTTTATAATTCTGTCATCTCCGTGATCCCTTTATAATTCTGTCATTTCTGTGATCCCTTTATAATTCTGTCATTTCTGTGATCCCTTTATAATTCTGTCATTTCCGTGATCCCTTTATAATTCTGTCATTTCCATGATCCCTTTATAATTCTGTCATTTCCGTCATCCCTTTATAATTCTGTCATTTCCGTCATCCCTTTATAATTCTGTCATTTCTGTCATCCCTTTATAATTCTGTCATTTCTGTGATCCCTTTATAATTCTGTCATTTCTGTGATCCCTTTATAATTCTGTCATTTCCATCATCCCTTTATAATTCTGTCATCTCCGTGATCCCTTTATAATTCTGTCATTTCCGTCATCCCTTTATAATTCTGTCATTTCCGTGATCCCTTTATAATTCTGTCATTTCCGTCATCCCTTTATAATTCTGTCATTTCCGTCATCCCTTTATAATTCTGTCATTTCCGTGATCCCTTTATAATTCTGTCATTTCCGTCATCCCTTTATAATTCTGTCATTTCCGTGATCCCTTTATAATTCTGTCATTTCTGTGATCCCTTTATAATTCTGTCCTTTCCGTGATCCCTTTATAATTCTGTCCTTTCCGTGATCCCTTTATAATTCTGTCATTTCCGTGATCCCTTTATAATTCTGTCCTTTCCGTGAACCCTTTATAATTCTGTCATTTCTGTGATCCCTTTATAATTCTGTCATTTCCGTGATTCCTTTATAATTCTGTCATTTCCGTGATCCCTTTATAATTCTGTCATTTCCGTCATCCCTTTATAATTCTGTCATTTCCGTCATCCCTTTATAATTCTGTCATTTCCGTGATCCCTTTATAATTCTGTCATTTCCGTCATCCCTTTATAATTCTGTCATTTCCGTCATCCCTTTATAATTCTGTCATTTCCGTCATCCCTTTATAATTCTGTCATTTCTGTCATCCCTTTATAATTCTGTCATTTCCGTGATCCCTTTATAATTCTGTCATTTCCGTCATCCCTTTATAATTCTGTCATTTCCGTCATCCCTTTATAATTCTGTCATTTCTGTCATCCCTTTATAATTCTGTCATTTCCGTCATCCCTTTATAATTCTGTCATTTCCGTCATCCCTTTATAATTCTGTCGTTTCCGTGAACCCTTTATAATTCTGTCATCTCCGTGATCCCTTTATAATTCTGTCATTTCTGTGATCCCTTTATAATTCTGTCATTTCTGTGATCCCTTTATAATTCTGTCATTTCCGTGATCCCTTTATAATTCTGTCATTTCCATCATCCCTTTATAATTCTGTCATTTCCGTCATCCCTTTATAATTCTGTCATCTCCGTGATCCCTTTATAATTCTGTCATTTCCGTCATCCCTTTATAATTCTGTCATTTCCGTGATCCCTTTATAATTCTGTCATTTCCGTCATCCCTTTATAATTCTGTCATTTCCGTCATCCCTTTATAATTCTGTCATTTCCGTGATCCCTTTATAATTCTGTCATTTCCGTCATCCCTTTATAATTCTGTCATTTCCGTCATCCCTTTATAATTCTGTCATTTCCGTCATCCCTTTATAATTCTGTCATTTCCGTCATCCCTTTATAATTCTGTCATTTCTGTGATCCCTTTATAATTCTGTCATTTCCGTGATCCCTTTATAATTCTGTCATTTCCGTGATCCCTTTATAATTCTGTCATTTCCATCATCCCTTTATAATTCTGTCATTTCCGTCATCCCTTTATAATTCTGTCATCTCCGTGATCCCTTTATAATTCTGTCATTTCCGTCATCCCTTTATAATTCTGTCATTTCCGTGATCCCTTTATAATTCTGTCATTTCCGTCATCCCTTTATAATTCTGTCATTTCCGTCATCCCTTTATAATTCTGTCATTTCCGTCATCCCTTTATAATTCTGTCATTTCCGTCATCCCTTTATAATTCTGTCATTTCCGTCATCCCTTTATAATTCTGTCATTTCCGTCATCCCTTTATAATTCTGTCATTTCCGTCATCCCTTTATAATTCTGTCATCTCCGTGATCCCTTTATAATTCTGTCATTTCCGTCATCCCTTTATAATTCTGTCATCTCCGTGATCCCTTTATAATTCTGTCATTTCCGTCATCCCTTTATAATTCTGTCATTTCCGTGATCCCTTTATAATTCTGTCATTTCCGTCATCCCTTTATAATTCTGTCATTTCCGTGATCCCTTTATAATTCTGTCATTTCCGTCATCCCTTTATAATTCTGTCATTTCCGTCATCCCTTTATAATTCTGTCATTTCCGTCATCCCTTTATAATTCTGTCATCTCCGTGATCCCTTTATAATTCTGTCATCTCCGTGATCCCTTTATAATTCTGTCATTTCCGTCATCCCTTTATAATTCTGTCATTTCCGTCATCCCTTTATAATTCTGTCATTTCCGTCATCCCTTTATAATTCTGTCATTTCCGTCATCCCTTTATAATTCTGTCATTTCCGTCATCCCTTTATAATTCTGTCATTTCCGTCATCCCTTTATAATTCTGTCATTTCCGTCATCCCTTTATAATTCTGTCATTTCTGTCATCCCTTTATAATTCTGTCATTTCCGTGATCCCTTTATAATTCTGTCCTTTCCGTGATCCCTTTATAATTCTGTCATTTCTGTGATCCCTTTATAATTCTGTCCTTTCCGTGATCCCTTTATAATTCTGTCCTTTCCGTGATCCCTTTATAATTCTGTCATTTCCGTGATCCCTTTATAATTCTGTCCTTTCCGTGAACCCTTTATAATTCTGTCATTTCTGTGATCCCTTTATAATTCTGTCATTTCCATGATTCCTTTATAATTCTGTCATTTCCGTGATCCCTTTATAATTCTGTCATTTCCGTCATCCCTTTATAATTCTGTCATTTCCGTCATCACTTTATAATTCTGTCATTTCCGTGATCCCTTTATAATTCTGTCATTTCCGTCATCCCTTTATAATTCTGTCATTTCCGTCATCCCTTTATAATTCTGTCATTTCCGTCATCCCTTTATAATTCTGTCATTTCCGTCATCCCTTTATAATTCTGTCATTTCCGTCATCCCTTTATAATTCTGTCATTTCCGTCATCCCTTTATAATTCTGTCATTTCCGTCATCCCTTTATAATTCTGTCATTTCTGTCATCCCTTTATAATTCTGTCATTTCCGTGATCCCTTTATAATTCTGTCATCTCCGTGATCCCTTTATAATTCTGTCATTTCCGTGATCCCTTTATAATTCTGTCATCTCCGTGATCCCTTTATAATTCTGTCATTTCCGTGAACCCTTTATAATTCTGTCATTTCCGTGATCCCTTTATAATTCTGTCATTTCCGTGATCCCTTTATAATTCTGTCATTTCCGTGATCCCTTTATAATTCTGTCATTTCCGTGATCCCTTTATAATTCTGTCCTTTCCGTGATCCCTTTATAATTCTGTCATTTCTGTGATCCCTTTATAATTCTGTCATTTCCAGGAACCCTTTATAATTCTGTCATTTCCGTGATCCCTTTATAATTCTGTCATTTCCGTGATCCCTTTATAATTCTGTCATTTCCGTCATCCCTTTATAATTCTGTCATTTCCGTCATCCCTTTATAATTCTGTCATTTCCGTGATCCCTTTATAATTCTGTCCTTTCCGTGAACCCTTTATAATTCTGTCATTTCTGTGATCCCTTTATAATTCTGTCATTTCCATGATTCCTTTATAATTCTGTCATTTCCGTGATCCCTTTATAATTCTGTCATTTCCGTCATCCCTTTATAATTCTGTCATTTCCGTCATCCCTTTATAATTCTGTCATTTCCGTGATCCCTTTATAATTCTGTCATTTCCGTCATCCCTTTATAATTCTGTCATTTCCGTCATCCCTTTATAATTCTGTCATTTCCGTGAACCCTTTATAATTCTGTCATTTCCGTCATCCCTTTATAATTCTGTCATTTCCGTCATCCCTTTATAATTCTGTCATTTCCGTCATCCCTTTATAATTCTGTCATTTCTGTCATCCCTTTATAATTCTGTCATTTCCGTGATCCCTTTATAATTCTGTCATTTCCGTGATCCCTTTATAATTCTGTAATTTCTGTGATCCCTTTATAATTCTGTCATTTCCGTGATCCCTTTATAATTCTGTAATTTCCGTGTTCCCTTTATAATTCTGTCATTTCCGTGATCCCTTTATAATTCTGTCATTTCCGTGAACCCTTTATAATTCTGTCATTTCCGTGATCCCTTTATAATTCTGTGATTTCCGTCATCCCTTTATAATTCTGTCATTTCCGTGATCCCTTTATAATTCTGTCATTTCCGTGATCCCTTTATAATTCTGTCATTTCCCTGAACCCTTTATAATTCTGTCATTTCCGTCATCCCTTTATAATTCTGTCATCTCCGTGATCCCTTTATAATTCTGTAATTTCCGTCATCCCTTTATAATTCTGTCATTTCCATGATCCCTTTATAATTCTGTCATTTCCGTCATCCCTTTATAATTCTGTCATTTCCGTCATCCCTTTATAATTCTGTCATTTCCGTCATCCCTTTATAATTCTGTCATTTCCGTCATCCCTTTATAATTCTATCATTTCCGTCATCCCTTTATAATTCTGTCATTTCCGTGAACCCTTTATAATTCTGTCATTTCCGTCATCCCTTTATAATTCTATCATTTACGTCATCCCTTTATAATTCTGTCATTTCCAGGAACCCTTTATAATTCTGTCATTTCCGTGATCCCTTTATAATTCTGTCATTTCCGTCATCCCTTTATAATTCTATCATTTCCGTCATCCCTTTATAATTCTGTCATTTCCAGGAACCCTTTATAATTCTGTCATCTCCGTGAACCCTTTATAATTCTGTCATCTCCGTTATCCCTTTATAATTCTGTCATCTCCGTGAACCCTTTATAATTCTGTCATCTCCGTGATCCCTTTATAATTCTGTCATTTCCGTGATCCCTTTATAATTCTGTCATTTCCGTCATCCCTTTATAATTCTGTCATTTCCGTGATCCCTTTATAATTCTGTCATTTCCGTGATCCCTTTATAATTCTGTCATTTCCGTGAACCCTTTATAATTCTGTCATTTCCGTGAACCCTTTATAATTCTGTCATTTCCGTGATCCCTTTATAATTCTGTCATTTCCGTGATCCCTTTATAATTCTGTCATTTCCGTGAACCCTTTATAATTCTGTCATTTCCGTGAACCCTTTATAATTCTGTCATTTCCGTGATCCCTTTATAATTCTGTCATTTCCGTGAACCCTTTATAATTCTGTCATCTCCGTGATCCCTTTATAATTCTGTCATTTCCGTGATCCCTTTATAATTCTGTCATTTCCGTGTTCCCTTTATAATTCTGTCATTTCCGTGATCCCTTTATAATTCTGTCATTTCCGTGAACCCTTTATAATTCTGTCATTTCCGTGATCCCTTTATAATTCTGTTATTTCCGTCATCCCTTTATAATTCTGTCATTTCCGTGATCCCTTTATAATTCTGTCATTTCCGTGATCCCTTTATAATTCTGTCATTTCCCTGAACCCTTTATAATTCTGTCATTTCCGTCATCCCTTTATAATTCTGTCATCTCCGTGATCCCTTTATAATTCTGTCATTTCCGTCATCCCTTTATAATTCTGTCATTTCCATGATCCCTTTTTAATTCTGTCATTTCCGTCATCCCTTTATAATTCTGTCATTTCCGTCATCCCTTTATAATTCTGTCATTTCCGTCATCCCTTTATAATTCTGTCATTTCCGTCATCCCTTTATAATTCTATCATTTCCGTCATCCCTTTATAATTCTGTCATTTCCGTGAACCCTTTATAATTCTGTCATTTCCGTCATCCCTTTATAATTCTGTCATTTCCGTCATCCCTTTATAATTCTATCATTTCCGTCATCCCTTTATAATTCTGTCATTTCCAGGAACCCTTTATAATTCTGTCATCTCCGTGAACCCTTTATAATTCTGTCATCTCCGTGATCCCTTTATAATTCTGTCATCTCCGTGATCCCTTTATAATTCTGTCATTTCCGTGATCCCTTTATAATTCTGTCATTTCCGTCATCCCTTTATAATTCTGTCATTTCCGTCATCCCTATATAATTCTGTCATCTCCGCGGACCCTTTATAATTCTGTCATTTCCGTGATCCCTTTATAATTCTGTCATTTCCGTGATCCCTTTATAATTCTGTCATTTCCGTGATCCCTTTATAATTCTGCCATTTCCGTGATCCCTTTATAATTCTGTCATTTCCGTGATCCCTTTATAATTCTGTCATTTCCGTGATCCCTTTATAATTCTGTCATTTCCGTGATCCCTTTATAATTCTGCCATTTCCCTGAACCCTTTATAATTCTGTCATTTCCGTCATCCCTTTATAATTCTGTCATTTCCGTCATCCCTTTATAATTCTGTCATCTCCGTGATCCCTTTATAATTCTGTCATTTCCGTCATCCCTTTATAATTCTGTCATTTCCGTCATCCCTTTATAATTCTGTCATTTCCGTCATCCCTTTATAATTCTGTCATTTCTGTGATCCCTTTATAATTCTGTCATTTCTGTGATCCCTTTATAATTCTGTCATTTCCGTCATCCCTTTATAATTCTGTCATTTCCGTCATCCCTTTATAATTCTGTCATTTCCGTCATCCCTTTATAATTCTGTCATTTCCGTGATCCCTTTATAATTCTGTCATCTCCGTGATCCCTTTACAATTCTGTCATTTCCGTCATCCCTTTATAATTCTGTCATTTCCGTCATCCCTTTATAATTCTGTCATTTCCGTCATCCCTTTATAATTCTGTCATTTCTGTGATCCCTTTATAATTCTGTCATTTCCGTCATCCCTTTATAATTCTGTCATTTCCGTGATCCCTTTATAATTCTGTCATTTCCATCATCCCTTTATAATTCTGTCGTTTCCGTGAACCCTTTATAATTCTGTCATTTCCGTGATCCCTTTATAATTCTGTCATTTCCGTGATCCCTTTATAATTCTGTCATTTCTGTGATCCCTTTATAATTCTGTCATTTCTGTGATCCCTTTATAATTCTGTAATTTCCGTGATCCCTTTATAATTCTGTCATTTCCGTCATCCCTTTATAATTCTGTCATTTCCGTCATCCCTTTATAATTCTGTCATTTCCGTCATCCCTTTATAATTCTGTCATCTCCGTGATCCCTTTATAATTCTGTCATTTCCATCATCCCTTTATAATTCTATCATTTCCGTGATCCCTTTATAATTCTGTCATTTCCGTGAACCCTGTATAATTCTGTCATTTCCGTGTACCCTTTATAATTCTGTCATTTCCGTCATCCCTTTATAATTCTGTCATTTCCGTCATCCCTTTATAATTCTGTCATTTCCGTCATCCCTTTATAATTCTGTCATCTCCGTGATCCCTTTATAATTCTGTCATTTCTGTGATCCCTTTATAATTCTGTCATTTCTGTGATCCCTTTATAATTCTGTCATTTCCGTGATCCCTTTATAATTCTGTCATTTCCATGATCCCTTTATAATTCTGTCATTTCCGTCATCCCTTTATAATTCTGTCATTTCCGTCATCCCTTTATAATTCTGTCATTTCTGTCATCCCTTTATAATTCTGTCATTTCTGTGATCCCTTTATAATTCTGTCATTTCTGTGATCCCTTTATAATTCTGTCATTTCCATCATCCCTTTATAATTCTGTCATCTCCGTGATCCCTTTATAATTCTGTCATTTCCGTCATCCCTTTATAATTCTGTCATTTCCGTGATCCCTTTATAATTCTGTCATTTCCGTCATCCCTTTATAATTCTGTCATTTCCGTCATCCCTTTATAATTCTGTCATTTCCGTGATCCCTTTATAATTCTGTCATTTCCGTCATCCCTTTATAATTCTGTCATTTCCGTGATCCCTTTATAATTCTGTCATTTCTGTGATCCCTTTATAATTCTGTCCTTTCCGTGATCCCTTTATAATTCTGTCCTTTCCGTGATCCCTTTATAATTCTGTCATTTCCGTGATCCCTTTATAATTCTGTCCTTTCCGTGAACCCTTTATAATTCTGTCATTTCTGTGATCCCTTTATAATTCTGTCATTTCCATGATTCCTTTATAATTCTGTCATTTCCGTGATCCCTTTATAATTCTGTCATTTCCGTCATCCCTTTATAATTCTGTCATTTCCGTCATCCCTTTATAATTCTGTCATTTCCGTGATCCCTTTATAATTCTGTCATTTCCGTCATCCCTTTATAATTCTGTCATTTCCGTCATCCCTTTATAATTCTGTCATTTCCGTCATCCCTTTATAATTCTGTCATTTCTGTCATCCCTTTATAATTCTGTCATTTCCGTGATCCCTTTATAATTCTGTCATTTCCGTCATCCCTTTATAATTCTGTCATTTCCGTCATCCCTTTATAATTCTGTCATTTCTGTCATCCCTTTATAATTCTGTCATTTCCGTCATCCCTTTATAATTCTGTCATTTCCGTCATCCCTTTATAATTCTGTCGTTTCCGTGAACCCTTTATAATTCTGTCATCTCCGTGATCCCTTTATAATTCTGTCATTTCTGTGATCCCTTTATAATTCTGTCATTTCTGTGATCCCTTTATAATTCTGTCATTTCCGTGATCCCTTTATAATTCTGTCATTTCCATCATCCCTTTATAATTCTGTCATTTCCGTCATCCCTTTATAATTCTGTCATCTCCGTGATCCCTTTATAATTCTGTCATTTCCGTCATCCCTTTATAATTCTGTCATTTCCGTGATCCCTTTATAATTCTGTCATTTCCGTCATCCCTTTATAATTCTGTCATTTCCGTCATCCCTTTATAATTCTGTCATTTCCGTGATCCCTTTATAATTCTGTCATTTCCGTCATCCCTTTATAATTCTGTCATTTCCGTCATCCCTTTATAATTCTGTCATTTCCGTCATCCCTTTATAATTCTGTCATTTCCGTCATCCCTTTATAATTCTGTCATTTCTGTGATCCCTTTATAATTCTGTCATTTCCGTGATCCCTTTATAATTCTGTCATTTCCGTGATCCCTTTATAATTCTGTCATTTCCATCATCCCTTTATAATTCTGTCATTTCCGTCATCCCTTTATAATTCTGTCATCTCCGTGATCCCTTTATAATTCTGTCATTTCCGTCATCCCTTTATAATTCTGTCATTTCCGTGATCCCTTTATAATTCTGTCATTTCCGTCATCCCTTTATAATTCTGTCATTTCCGTCATCCCTTTATAATTCTGTCATTTCCGTCATCCCTTTATAATTCTGTCATTTCCGTCATCCCTTTATAATTCTGTCATTTCCGTCATCCCTTTATAATTCTGTCATTTCCGTCATCCCTTTATAATTCTGTCATTTCCGTCATCCCTTTATAATTCTGTCATCTCCGTGATCCCTTTATAATTCTGTCATTTCCGTCATCCCTTTATAATTCTGTCATCTCCGTGATCCCTTTATAATTCTGTCATTTCCGTCATCCCTTTATAATTCTGTCATTTCCGTGATCCCTTTATAATTCTGTCATTTCCGTCATCCCTTTATAATTCTGTCATTTCCGTGATCCCTTTATAATTCTGTCATTTCCGTCATCCCTTTATAATTCTGTCATTTCCGTCATCCCTTTATAATTCTGTCATTTCCGTCATCCCTTTATAATTCTGTCATCTCCGTGATCCCTTTATAATTCTGTCATCTCCGTGATCCCTTTATAATTCTGTCATTTCCGTCATCCCTTTATAATTCTGTCATTTCCGTCATCCCTTTATAATTCTGTCATTTCCGTCATCCCTTTATAATTCTGTCATTTCCGTCATCCCTTTATAATTCTGTCATTTCCGTCATCCCTTTATAATTCTGTCATTTCCGTCATCCCTTTATAATTCTGTCATTTCCGTCATCCCTTTATAATTCTGTCATTTCTGTCATCCCTTTATAATTCTGTCATTTCCGTGATCCCTTTATAATTCTGTCCTTTCCGTGATCCCTTTATAATTCTGTCATTTCTGTGATCCCTTTATAATTCTGTCCTTTCCGTGATCCCTTTATAATTCTGTCCTTTCCGTGATCCCTTTATAATTCTGTCATTTCCGTGATCCCTTTATAATTCTGTCCTTTCCGTGAACCCTTTATAATTCTGTCATTTCTGTGATCCCTTTATAATTCTGTCATTTCCATGATTCCTTTATAATTCTGTCATTTCCGTGATCCCTTTATAATTCTGTCATTTCCGTCATCCCTTTATAATTCTGTCATTTCCGTCATCACTTTATAATTCTGTCATTTCCGTGATCCCTTTATAATTCTGTCATTTCCGTCATCCCTTTATAATTCTGTCATTTCCGTCATCCCTTTATAATTCTGTCATTTCCGTCATCCCTTTATAATTCTGTCATTTCCGTCATCCCTTTATAATTCTGTCATTTCCGTCATCCCTTTATAATTCTGTCATTTCCGTCATCCCTTTATAATTCTGTCATTTCCGTCATCCCTTTATAATTCTGTCATTTCTGTCATCCCTTTATAATTCTGTCATTTCCGTGATCCCTTTATAATTCTGTCATCTCCGTGATCCCTTTATAATTCTGTCATTTCCGTGATCCCTTTATAATTCTGTCATCTCCGTGATCCCTTTATAATTCTGTCATTTCCGTGATCCCTTTATAATTCTGTCATTTCCGTGATCCCTTTATAATTCTGTCCTTTCCGTGATCCCTTTATAATTCTGTCATTTCTGTGATCCCTTTATAATTCTGTCATTTCCAGGAACCCTTTATAATTCTGTCATTTCCGTGATCCCTTTATAATTCTGTCATTTCCGTGATCCCTTTATAATTCTGTCATTTCCGTCATCCCTTTATAATTCTGTCATTTCCGTCATCCCTTTATAATTCTGTCATTTCCGTGATCCCTTTATAATTCTGTCCTTTCCGTGAACCCTTTATAATTCTGTCATTTCTGTGATCCCTTTATAATTCTGTCATTTCCATGATTCCTTTATAATTCTGTCATTTCCGTGATCCCTTTATAATTCTGTCATTTCCGTCATCCCTTTATAATTCTGTCATTTCCGTCATCCCTTTATAATTCTGTCATTTCCGTGATCCCTTTATAATTCTGTCATTTCCGTCATCCCTTTATAATTCTGTCATTTCCGTCATCCCTTTATAATTCTGTCATTTCCGTGAACCCTTTATAATTCTGTCATTTCCGTCATCCCTTTATAATTCTGTCATTTCCGTCATCCCTTTATAATTCTGTCATTTCCGTCATCCCTTTATAATTCTGTCATTTCTGTCATCCCTTTATAATTCTGTCATTTCCGTGATCCCTTTATAATTCTGTCATTTCCGTGATCCCTTTATAATTCTGTAATTTCTGTGATCCCTTTATAATTCTGTCATTTCCGTGATCCCTTTATAATTCTGTAATTTCCGTGTTCCCTTTATAATTCTGTCATTTCCGTGATCCCTTTATAATTCTGTCATTTCCGTGAACCCTTTATAATTCTGTCATTTCCGTGATCCCTTTATAATTCTGTGATTTCCGTCATCCCTTTATAATTCTGTCATTTCCGTGATCCCTTTATAATTCTGTCATTTCCGTGATCCCTTTATAATTCTGTCATTTCCCTGAACCATTTATAATTCTGTCATTTCCGTCATCCCTTTATAATTCTGTCATCTCCGTGATCCCTTTATAATTCTGTAATTTCCGTCATCCCTTTATAATTCTGTCATTTCCATGATCCCTTTATAATTCTGTCATTTCCGTCATCCCTTTATAATTCTGTCATTTCCGTCATCCCTTTATAATTCTGTCATTTCCGTCATCCCTTTATAATTCTGTCATTTCCGTCATCCCTTTATAATTCTATCATTTCCGTCATCCCTTTATAATTCTGTCATTTCCGTGAACCCTTTATAATTCTGTCATTTCCGTCATCCCTTTATAATTCTATCATTTACGTCATCCCTTTATAATTCTGTCATTTCCAGGAACCCTTTATAATTCTGTCATTTCCGTGATCCCTTTATAATTCTGTCATTTCCGTCATCCCTTTATAATTCTATCATTTCCGTCATCCCTTTATAATTCTGTCATTTCCAGGAACCCTTTATAATTCTGTCATCTCCGTGAACCCTTTATAATTCTGTCATCTCCGTTATCCCTTTATAATTCTGTCATCTCCGTGAACCCTTTATAATTCTGTCATCTCCGTGATCCCTTTATAATTCTGTCATTTCCGTGATCCCTTTATAATTCTGTCATTTCCGTCATCCCTTTATAATTCTGTCATTTCCGTGATCCCTTTATAATTCTGTCATTTCCGTGATCCCTTTATAATTCTGTCATTTCCGTGAACCCTTTATAATTCTGTCATTTCCGTGAACCCTTTATAATTCTGTCATTTCCGTGATCCCTTTATAATTCTGTCATTTCCGTGATCCCTTTATAATTCTGTCATTTCCGTGAACCCTTTATAATTCTGTCATTTCCGTGAACCCTTTATAATTCTGTCATTTCCGTGATCCCTTTATAATTCTGTCATTTCCGTGAACCCTTTATAATTCTGTCATCTCCGTGATCCCTTTATAATTCTGTCATTTCCGTGATCCCTTTATAATTCTGTCATTTCCGTGTTCCCTTTATAATTCTGTCATTTCCGTGATCCCTTTATAATTCTGTCATTTCCGTGAACCCTTTATAATTCTGTCATTTCCGTGATCCCTTTATAATTCTGTTATTTCCGTCATCCCTTTATAATTCTGTCATTTCCGTGATCCCTTTATAATTCTGTCATTTCCGTGATCCCTTTATAATTCTGTCATTTCCCTGAACCCTTTATAATTCTGTCATTTCCGTCATCCCTTTATAATTCTGTCATCTCCGTGATCCCTTTATAATTCTGTCATTTCCGTCATCCCTTTATAATTCTGTCATTTCCATGATCCCTTTTTAATTCTGTCATTTCCGTCATCCCTTTATAATTCTGTCATTTCCGTCATCCCTTTATAATTCTGTCATTTCCGTCATCCCTTTATAATTCTGTCATTTCCGTCATCCCTTTATAATTCTATCATTTCCGTCATCCCTTTATAATTCTGTCATTTCCGTGAACCCTTTATAATTCTGTCATTTCCGTCATCCCTTTATAATTCTGTCATTTCCGTCATCCCTTTATAATTCTATCATTTCCGTCATCCCTTTATAATTCTGTCATTTCCAGGAACCCTTTATAATTCTGTCATCTCCGTGAACCCTTTATAATTCTGTCATCTCCGTGATCCCTTTATAATTCTGTCATCTCCGTGATCCCTTTATAATTCTGTCATTTCCGTGATCCCTTTATAATTCTGTCATTTCCGTCATCCCTTTATAATTCTGTCATTTCCGTCATCCCTTTATAATTCTGTCATCTCCGCGGACCCTTTATAATTCTGTCATTTCCGTGATCCCTTTATAATTCTGTCATTTCCGTGATCCCTTTATAATTCTGTCATTTCCGTGATCCCTTTATAATTCTGCCATTTCCGTGATCCCTTTATAATTCTGTCATTTCCGTGATCCCTTTATAATTCTGTCATTTCCGTGATCCCTTTATAATTCTGTCATTTCCGTGATCCCTTTATAATTCTGCCATTTCCCTGAACCCTTTATAATTCTGTCATTTCCGTCATCCCTTTATAATTCTGTCATTTCCGTCATCCCTTTATAATTCTGTCATCTCCGTGATCCCTTTATAATTCTGTCATTTCCGTCATCCCTTTATAATTCTGTCATTTCCGTCATCCCTTTATAATTCTGTCATTTCCGTCATCCCTTTATAATTCTGTCATTTCTGTGATCCCTTTATAATTCTGTCATTTCTGTGATCCCTTTATAATTCTGTCATTTCCGTCATCCCTTTATAATTCTGTCATTTCCGTCATCCCTTTATAATTCTGTCATTTCCGTCATCCCTTTATAATTCTGTCATTTCCGTGATCCCTTTATAATTCTGTCATCTCCGTGATCCCTTTACAATTCTGTCATTTCCGTCATCCCTTTATAATTCTGTCATTTCCGTCATCCCTTTATAATTCTGTCATTTCCGTCATCCCTTTATAATTCTGTCATTTCTGTGATCCCTTTATAATTCTGTCATTTCCGTCATCCCTTTATAATTCTGTCATTTCCGTCATCCCTTTATAATTCTGTCGTTTCCGTGAACCCTTTATAATTCTGTCATTTCCGTCATCCCTTTATAATTCTGTCATTTCTGTCATCCCTTTATAATTCTGTCATTTCTGTGATCCCTTTATAATTCTGTCATTTCTGTGATCCCTTTATAATTCTGTCATTTCCATCATCCCTTTATAATTCTGTCATCTCCGTGATCCCTTTATAATTCTGTCATTTCCGTCATCCCTTTATAATTCTGTCATTTCCGTGATCCCTTTATAATTCTGTCATTTCCGTCATCCCTTTATAATTCTGTCATTTCCGTCATCCCTTTATAATTCTGTCATTTCCGTGATCCCTTTATAATTCTGTCATTTCCGTCATCCCTTTATAATTCTGTCATTTCCGTCATCCCTTTATAATTCTGTCATTTCCGTCATCCCTTTATAATTCTGTCATTTCCGTGATCCCTTTATAATTCTGTCCTTTCCGTGATCCCTTTATAATTCTGTCATTTCTGTGATCCCTTTATAATTCTGTCCTTTCCGTGATCCCTTTATAATTCTGTCCTTTCCGTGATCCCTTTATAATTCTGTCATTTCCGTGATCCCTTTATAATTCTGTCCTTTCCGTGAACCCTTTATAATTCTGTCATTTCTGTGATCCCTTTATAATTCTGTCATTTCCGTGATCCCTTTATAATTCTGTCATTTCTGTGATCCCTTTATAATTCTGTCATTTCCGTGATTCCTTTATAATTCTGTCATTTCCGTGATCCCTTTATAATTCTGTCATTTCCATCATCCCTTTATAATTCTGTCATTTCCGTGATCCTTTTATAATTCTGTCATTTCCATGAACTCTTTATATTTCTGTAAATTTCTGTTTAAATACAGTGCCTATACTGTGGGAATCATTGCAGCTGTGTGTGCTACTTCCCCTACTGATGTAGTTCCCAGCCTTGCTATAACTTATGTCCATTTTGTAACCTTTATTATGATATTTATTTTGTTGATATCTCTGTATACTACGCTGTTGCAGCACATTGCTGTATGATCATCAATCTTTATATGTGTATGCATCCTGCTGCTGTTTCCCCTCCTGGCCTCTGGGGACTGGACCTGCTATTGCTCCTTTGTTTTTTCACTGGGCTGATGGGCCGTTTGGTTGGGCCTGATGTGCAGCACGGTGCCCGTGGTGTCCCTTGTGTATCCTTGCTAGGGTCCAATCTTCCGTGGCTTGGTAGGGACCTTCTGTCCCTCCCTGTGCAGGCCTGTGACGTAGCATGAATGGCCATAGCACGCCGGTATCATCACTGATGGCCGTACGCAGTGACGTCACGCGTCACGACACAGACGTGCCTCGCCTGGACACTACATAGGCCTCGGTTCACAGCCGCCCAGTGCCATTCTTCCAGGGCTGTTAATCCGTACAGGTTATCAGATTTATGATCCTCGTGGCACAATCCTTATATCATGCCCTTTTGCGGTTGTGGTCGTCTCCTCACCGTTCAAGTGCGTTTGTTCCATCAATTAAGCACCAATATAAACAGTTTTTGGTAAGATACCGTTTTGAAATTGTTGGGATGAATAAGATATTAGATTGTTTTATCTATATTTACACCCTTAGACCTGCCTTCCAATGAATGGCTGGGCCTACTTTTTTGATACCCCCAAAGTATTTGACGGGCTGGCCCAGGTGTATTATCCTGTGGCTCTATGGTGACCGGGAGTCATCTCCTCACAGCTGGGATGTCGTTGTAGTTGATGTTATGATACAAGTGACTACTCTAGGGAGGTGTTGTGTTACTTTCTTCCCCTCCCCCTCCCTTTTCTCCTTCTTTTTTTGGATAGTTGTCAGGAGTCAAAGATATACACAGTAATGTTATGGGGGGTAAGAAATATGTAACAAACGTTTTTCGCTGCTACTAGAAAAGATGGGACTATTGGGACGCAGCGCACACCCGGCTATACCACTAGTAACAGACAACAGACAGAACATTGATGCTGCGCTAATCACAATAATGCCGCAGATATTCCAATACAAATCATCAGATGAGAAGACAACAGATAATACACCAGAACATCATCAGTAAATGGAAGGAATATGGGAGAGAAGGGAAAGGTGAAATCATAGAAGTCCAAAATGAGGACCACAGGGTGTAACAGACAATAAATCGTGACCGCGGGCAAAACGCACGGAAATGATCCGGGAGAAATAAAATATGAACTAAATCCCAGTAATAGTGGGACATGGAGTCCGTCACAACATACATGACATAACGTGAATACAACTGATGAGAAAGTGGAGCAAAATGTGAAAAATACAAAATGAAGGGCTTAATATGAAAAGTGGACAAACCACTTATCACAGAAGAATGACAATAACAACGCACAGCGCGGCCAAACATTGTGACCGTGCGACTAAAGAGTCACCACAATGTGCAACAAAGGCCATGTGACATAAACCGACTAATAAGTGACCATAGAAATACCATCAATAAATGTGGCAAACATATATAGAGTGCGGCTAGTATAAAAGAGGAAGTGGTGATATAAACGCACAGCGACACCAAATGAATGGATTACTGAGCACCGCAAATACAATAACACAATGAAGAAATAAATAACGTGACTAAAAAAATTTGTAAAAAAGACATAAAGTCCATGTGCAAAAATGTCCAACAAAAACACATAAAAAAACAAACCACAACGTGGATAGGTAAATGATTGTTGAATCCCACACCGGCTACATTGCCTCCTCACCTCTGTGCCCAGACCCCAAGGGGCCAAAAGGCTTTCAGGACACTCCCTGCAGGGGCCCTTTAAGTGGAATCCCAAATGGCGATGTAGGGATGATATCCCCTCACTGGTGGACCATACTGCTCAGCGGTGGTAATAGATCTTTCACCTTTGGACACGGAAATCCACCAGCGCACAGAACTCCTGCCAGGGGATTGTTGGACCAGAAAAAACAGCCGGCTCACAGCACTCCCAGTGAGACAAGAACAAGTCCTTCCATAGTGTGATATTATAAATGAATCATATTTATTGTAAAGACAAATGAGGACTTACATGGGAACAGATCAAACAACGCACCAATCACATGTGCTGATATGGGTGTACTGGGTGTACCAATATGGCTGTGGCCGTTCATGTCAGAAATGACGTCACCACATTCCGTTCTCCGACCTACGCGTTACGTCACTGTCATGTGACTTCATCAGGGACTTGCAATCAGCCACCCCTCACATCACCGGGTAAGAGGAGACTTTATTGTAAAGGAGAGAGCAGTACGGAGGATCCACCTAGATCCCCCATCATCTGATAAACACATAGAAACAATGGATTCAGTCAGTGTGTGTGTTTCCTACAGATGGATCCAGTCATGGGAACCCACCAGAGAGATGTCCCCGTCCTCTGTATTCCCGGGATTCCACACAGGAAGGTCACACCATCCCTCACCATCATCAGGTTGACAATTATTGGTAGTTGTGATTTATACACAGCATGTTTGTTACAATGAATGTTTTATTATATCTTTCAGAGTGGAATCCTCGGGGATGATAATATTGATGTTAAAGAAGAGTATAAAGAGGAGGATGAGGAGTATGGAGTGATGGAGGAGTTTTCAGAAGGACACAAGGATATGATGGAGCCACCTAATACCAGGAACCCACCAGAGAGATGTCCCCGTCCTCTGTATTCCCGGGATTCCACACAGGAAGGTCACACCATCCCTCACCATCATCAGGTAGATGAGGAACAATCACTGATAGTATCATTAGGATCTGTATATTATCTGCATTGTTACCATTGATGTCATTTTTATTATATATTCAGAGTGGAAACCTGAGAGATCCTAAAGTTGAGGTTAACAAAGAGATAAAAGAGGAGGAGGATGAGGATGGGGGGATGGAGAAGTCAGAGTTTCTAAGAGAACACAAATATCTGTACCAGGACACCATGGTGGAGTCATCCAGCTACAGGAACCCACCAGAGAGATGTCCCCGTCCTCTGTATTCCCGGGATTCCACACAGGAAGGTCACACCATCCCTCACCATCATCAGGTAGATGATGACAATTATTGGTAGTTGTGATTTATACACAGCATGTTTGTTACAATGAATGTTTTATTATATCTTTCAGAGTGGAATCCTCGGGGATGATAATATTGATGGTAAAGAAGAGTATAAAGAGGAGGATGAGGAGTATGGAGTGATGGAGGAGTTTTCAGAAGGACACAAGGATATGATGGAGCCACCTAATACCAGGAACCCACCAGAGAGATGTCCCCGTCCTCTGTATTCCCGGGATTCCACACAGGAAGGTCACACCATCCCTCACTATTACAAGGTCGGTGGGATGGAGCATCTAGAACTCGGACTGATGAAGACAATTTGTGGATTTTTTAATGTGAGTTTATAAATTACAGATGATATTTTCTCTCATTTCCTTGATTTAGAGTGGAGATCCAATCGATATAGAATTTGAGGTGAAAGCAGAAGAAGAAGAGGCGTATGTGAGGGATGATCAGCAGTCTATGGAGGAGGATGGAATAACGGGGACATTTATAGAGGAGGACACTCCTACAGAGATCAGCACAGGTGGGTCATGAACACTAAATCCATTCCTCCACCCATACTGCTCACTGATTGGTCCAGAGTAGGGCGGGGACTGGGTGATATCAGCCTGTAATCCCCTGGTCACTTTCCTGAGCTGTGTTCCCCGTCCTGTATTCCTGGATTTCTCTCGGATAATCTTCCTTCTCTGTGCTGCAGACACAATTTATGTATCTAGACTGGATTTATGGAGGTTCTGGGGTTCAGCTGGCAGCAAAATGTTGATTTTCACCATAGACGTTGCTTGACTTGGCATTTGGGTCTTGGACCTTCTTTCCCATGCCCTGGTCTTGCAAAATCTCTGACAGAGCAATTCTTCCAGTCTTTTGACCCAGACAACTGACCCTTGCCCTTATGTCCCTTTTTCTGTTGCAGATTTCCACACTAACACACGGACATCCCACCACTTAGGACCCACTGCTGCTGCAAACAGCATCCAGCCAGACTCCCTACCCACGTTTCCTCCCATGGCACCCCCAAGGGGGCAAAAAGGCCAGGCTTCCAGGGGGAGCCATGGTGCCAGGGGGGACACTGGGCCACACCTTGGCCATGATGCCAGGGGAGCTACTGGGGCCCAGGGGTCCATTAGGGCTAGGGTGGACCAGAGGTCTGACTGTGGTGTGAAGGGGTCACAAACTGGTGGCAGAAGGGGCCAGTCTTCCTTCAGAAAAAAGGCGGAAGCTAAGTTGAGGACCTCACCTGGGGCTGCTGTATCCCCTTTGAGCCCAGGAGAAGGGACATCAAGGGGAGGCAGAAGGTCCCAGGCCCAGGCCCAATCCCAGCCCAATTTTCCACCCTTCTCCCATGATGAGATCTGGGCCATGGTGGTTGCTTATGTAGAACGGGCTGAATGCATCTCGGGGCCCAGGTCCTACCGCAGCGGTAAGGCAGCAAAGGACCGTCTGTGGAAGGAAATCACGGTGGCCGTAAATGCAGTGGGCAGGATGGTACGCCGGTACCCCAAGAATGTGAAGAAGCGTATGCGTGATCTGAGGTGGAATTTAAAGGAGAAGCTGACTCTGTGGGCTCGGCAGGGACATGTTACAAGGCGAGGGGTGGACCCTGACCATCTGCAGGAACTGTCTCAGGCAGAACGGGCACTTCTGCCAATCATTGGTCTCAACACGATTTTTGGGGTGACGGCTCATGAAGATACTGATGACTGGCAGAGTGGTAAGTACACTACACATGTCCATATTGTGTCTTCAAAGTTGTGTTATCTTTTTAACATTTAACATTTGTTGTTCATTTTGTCTTGTGTTGTAGCCAGTCCCGAGGCAGGGGCAGCCCCAGCCAGCCCATCAGAGGACAAGCCAGATCACACATACGCTGATGAAGAGATGTTCCCTCCTGGTAAGCACTCATTGGGAATGCACCCCGTAATGTTGAACAGGCTGCTAGAACATCAAACATCTCACATGTCAATGTCCTATTCACAGCACAACATCAGCAGGAGGAGGAGGAGGAGCGGCTCCCCCCACTGCAGTCAGGCCTGGAGGAAGATCTGGGTATGTATTAATGTGCTTGTCTACAACAATCATAATCACTCAGGATCAGCCAATGAGCATCCTCTTAGGAATGCAGAACAAACCAATGCTAAACTCTGTGTGAACACAAATATATCTCCACAACACGCTGCATTTCTTTGGGGTTCCTCACTGTATTGCACTCAAACCCCTAGAGAAATCCGTGTGAAAACTGTTACCACACAGAAATGTGTCTAATCCCTGCCAAATGTCCTGGGACCAGTTTCCCCGGACCAAGAAAAGCAGGTAACCCCACCAAACCAAATGGGGGAACTAACTGATGAGAGCAATAAAGTTCCAAACATCACTAACTAGCTGACATCTCCTGAGCGTTCCAAATCAGACTCGTCCTCCCAACTTCACAACTTCTCCCAGACACAAAAACATTCCACGCATGTAAACACATACACGTCATCTGACCAACGTCAACATGCTCAACTCTGACAGTCCCAGAATATCCAATGTGTTTGGTGTTTAGTGACATCATATATCATGCCTGCTCAATATACAGGAAATGATCCACTACAGGGACCCATCACCTCCCAATCGTGCCGCTCACCTTCAGGTTTGAGCCACACAAAGGGAAGGTCAAACACACTTTGGTCACCACTATGGGTGGCAGAACTGGCAACATTCCTCCACTTCACTTGGAATCAGTAAGTCTCATTTTAAGGTCTCCAGGCAAATCCTTGTTAAAATTAAAGCCCAGAAGAGCTCATGATTGTTTACATTTCCATTCAATGAGTTTATTGGCCCCCTTAAGGATGCTGATTTCTGGAGTAGTGTTTAACCACTTGTCACCCGCACTGTAGCTGTCATTTGGCTACAGTCTGGGGAGGGCGTCATACAACATCCTCCCAGAGCACGCCCTCCCACAGGCCCCTGGGGGTGCACACCCAGCCATCTCAGGGGTCGCTGTGTCCTACGGACACAGCTGATCACATGATGTGGTAAAAGGCCAATCACAGCGGCCTTTTACCACGTGATCACGGCAGATCACCGGTAAATGCAGTTGCTGGTTATCAGCTGCACTTTCCTCATGCTGTCACAGTGGGAGGAAAGTACTGCAGATAACCGACAATTGGCAGAGAACAGATCAGCACCGATCACCAGGGCACTGATTATCAGAGCCCAGCAGTGCTGCCAGTCAGTGCCCATCATTGGTGCAGATCAGTGCTGCCTATCAGTGCCCATCAGTGCTGCCTATCCATGCCACCTCATCGACACACATCAGTGAAGGAAAAAAATTACCTGTTTGAAAAAGAGAAACAAAGACAAAAACTTTTTAATTTCAGATTTTTAGCTCTTTTTTTGTTTATAGCACAAAAAACAAACCACCCATCAGAGATAAAATGATAACAATGTCATATGG